>NW_009607928.1:1122-41583 GCF_000690535.1 Cariama cristata
CAGGTATTGGTCCCTGCACAGTAAATCTAAGCAATACACAACAGCTCAAATCTCCTTGCAAACATGAAGCTCCTGGAAGATGCACTCTTGCCCTGCACTGTGAAATCTTGAAATGATCCCTCTTCATTACAATTTTCTATAGTAGTATTTGAAGTACTTCAGAGTAAGACCATATAGCTTGCTTTTTAGATTCTGTAGTGAAGAAACTCTACTGAAAATTAGAATTACACTGGTCTAAAAGAGAGATCAGAAATTGTACAGGCTAAGAAGACTTTAAGGCATGAGACAGAGGGATATGAAACAATAGAAAGAAGTTGGATTGAAAAGGACAATGGTCACAGTAATATAGTTTTGCATTTACTTCACAAAAGCTTCTATGTAGCACAACAGATCTTTACACACAAACGCAAATACATGAAGCTATTCAAACATACATTCTTTGCTGAATATTTTAAGCGGTGTTACATGACCTAGCATTCTATGGCTCATTGAAGATGGGGCAGGTCTCCTTTGTGGGGCACTGGTAATATATATACCCCTTTATTACCAAATAAGCAGAGTTTTCCTCATTCTGGATTCATTTCTGTTATTTGTTTATTTCAGTAGTTGTGTCAGACACTTTGAAATTTTTTTTTTTCCTCTAATAAAGAAAGACTAGAAAGGTATTTGTGATAGATATGGTGCAGTCCAGCAGTTGAAGTTCATTAATAATTGGAATATTGCAGAGTATGAAGTAATGAATACTAATTACTCCTTTCATGTCTGACAGCACCCTGTGGACCAATACATCAGCCCAGACTTTAATTTGGTTCTAGTAATGGTTTCATCAATAGTACATTAATTCTGTGTTTGAAAAGATATACAGTTGAACCTGACCCACACAGTAGATACCACTGTCATAAAATGGCCACATACTGACAACAACTGGATAATTACAAATAATTAAATCCACTGAGCTTCAGACAATCCTAATTTTAAGTAAAATATATCTTATCATATCAATCGACAGAAAGCATAGCAAAGGAGATTTATCAACTTGTACTCCTTCCAAAGCAAATTTACTAGCCTGCATATTAGAGAACTTGCTGATCTGCGAAGCAGCTTCATAACAGTTCTCTCCCCTTCCTTGTTTACCAGGATTGTTCTTGTGTTGGACTCTTGAATATGCTGTAACATCAGCTTCTGGTATTGTTTCTCAATGAAACCTGCAAAAGAAATTCTCAGCTTCAGAGAACTTCAAATATATGTATAAATTTATACAATTTTCCTCAAAATGTGATTGATTATAGGGTGAACTACAGGTACTTGTTACCTCTGAAAATCAGACTTCTTACTATAGTGTCTTGGTATATATTTAGAAGCCTAACAAGTTTTAGGTGTTTGAGTTTGGATTTTTTTTTCATTTTAATCTTGGAGCTGCAAACCTGCTCAGTGGGTCTTAATACACTTTAGACTGTGACCTTATATTCAAAATGGCTTCAAAATGCTAAGATTTTTATTAAAATATTTTAGGATGTTTGCTTTAAGAAGAGGGGAAAAACACAAGAGAGAATAAAATAATTTCAAAAAAATACCGATTGTAGTACATAGCTTTATGTAAGCATGAAAGGCACAAGGAAAAAAGTATGTAAAATTCAGGTGCAACTAGCAATGTGTGCAAAAATGGTTCAAAATGCATGCACTTAGATTTTCTGGAGCAGATGAATCAAAGCATAAAAGTAAACAGGTGTCAGTTCTATATGGTGTTGGGTTTTGGCCCTTATCTGCTGTAAGAGGAGTGATGCCATTGAATAGGTTTGGCATGAAGAGGCTTTAATATTTGAGTTTTATCTGTGTGTTTCCTATCCTGTCTCCCCAGCACTGTTTTGGAGATCGCTGGATATGAGCATTAACTGTAATAGATCAATGTCATTTTGACTCATAGGAGAGGACAGAGAAATAAATTCTTTGTTCATAGGGCCCCTATTTGCATTCACATGAGCTGTTGCACCTGCTCAAATCCTTTGCACATTCACAAAGTGGTAGTCAAGTCTCTTCGGTTGCAAGATTGGGTTATTACATGATTCTTTAAGATGTCTTGAAATTTGATTTATGTGCAAACGTAGCTTGTATGAACAAGTTTCCATTCCTATGAGCCATGACTATTATTCATGAAACAGCAAGACAATTCACTTGGTTTCTCCACAGGGAGAAGCTTTCCTTGCCTTGAACATCTCGCCAGCTGTGCAACTTTAAGCCAGTGCTTTTCCCACTGAACTAGTTTGACCAACTTGCACAGTTTGCCTCCTGAGATTGCCTAGTAACAGCTCCGTTCTGCCCTTGTTTTCACCTGATTTATTCAACTCATTCTCTACATTACTACTTGGATTTTGCAAGTCGGTTCCAGAGGCTTTTAATTTTAAGCAGCAGGAACCGAAAGAAGGCTTCTTTGGAAAATGTGTTTATCCCTCTTTCTTCACGCTGAAAAATATTGTTTCTCTTTCCTTTCCTGTCCAAGAATTTATCACTTCCTTTCATAATTGCTGAACTGATCCAAAACATTTAGCTACAGGAAGCTATCCTACTTTCTGCCATTTAGAGTCATGGTGTGTTTTGAAGAACATCTGCCCTGAAAGGTACTCTTTTTAATTTTGAGTTCTTAGCAGATACTTTCATGCAAAAGTGTTTGCATAAACTCTTGAATATCTTTTATGATATGAAGTCATGTTCCTATACTCAAGATTTTTTTTCACCTTTGTGAGATCCTGTCTTTGAAAGACCTGGGCATTGTTTCCTTAGGCAGCACGTACACAAGGGAAAAGCAGGTCTCAAATTTTGACAGATCAGACCAGATGTTGCACTATTCCTGAACTTCTCACGGCTGAGAGTTTAGTGCTCGTGTTAGCTTCCAAAATTTGTTTTTATATGTGCTTTTGCTAAAAATGAGTTACTCTTCAAAGTGTATACAGGATTTTTTAAAGTGCTTTATGAATCCCTCGATCTACTTTATTTCAAGATCTACAAGAATTTCAACAGAAAAAAACTAGTGGAGAATAATCTCTCTTTGATTTACTTTGTATGTTCTTAAATAACAGGGAGCTGGAGCTCACATGAAAGATGCTCTGTCTACTTCTGGGTAGAATGGTGCATTCATTCAGTCCATTCTATCTGCCTCTGCTGGTGGAATAGGAGATTATGAAGGAAAAATTACCAAAAGTAGAACTTGTCTTTAGTAATTTCTTTGGTGACCATTTTTTTATATGTCTTCTCTCATGAACTTCCATAAATAGTGACTGTATCTGCTACGTTTCTTTAGAATCCAGAATTAACCTCTAAACAGATACATTTCATTGAAAAAAATGAAGCAATTCTACTGGGTTTCCCCACCTCTGTGTTTATTGTGGTTGCTTATACTCCTTGAACCGTGTGAGAGCAATAACAAAACATTTATTTTTCCCAGATCTGTAATTAACAGAAAACCTAGAACAGCTGCAGTAATAAAACCTACTGAGTCATTATGTAGTTTTTGCCTTTCATAGGTAATAATCACAGAAATTGGTAATTTATTGCTCCTGTGAATTGAGAACCCATAAAGTACTTGAATCCAGAACTCTAAAGCTTATTATATCACCACATAGACCTTCTGAAATACAGCATGACTTCCTTAGCAAAGGCTTTTCCATTGACAAAGCAAACTGAAAAAATTATCTTTTGTCAGATCTGCTTCTCTCTTGTCTCTGTGTGTGTGTATTGAAAGCAAAGCACAATTGTGCTCTCTGTGTCAAGCTCTACCATTTTGTTCGCTCCAGCTGTAGCCAGTTTTGAAGTCTGTGGAGAGACCACAGTATTAGAATTGAAATCCATGTTGCAGAACTGGAAGGTGAATTCCTGTCCATCTGAGAAAGGTTGTGTTATCTGAAGGACATGACTGTATGGCTAAATATTTGACTCTTATACAAGCTAAAGCCAGGAAAACTCATCTCCAGTAGTTCGCATGGCCGTAATATACAACATACACATCTGATGTTGAGTTTTGTAGAGTCATGGGTTTACTAGCACTATAGACATATTAGGTTATTTTTAGGAATTCACTTGCAGTATATCATCAGTGTCAGTCTTTTCTTCCTGATCCGTGGTGAAATGCAGAAGTGCTTTCAGCACACCATTTCATTTAGATTATGTCTTCTGGCTAAGGGGATGTCAAAAGCAGGCAAGAATGTTAAGAGCTGAAATATATGTCCCTGACTCTGGCAGTGCCCTATGATATCCTAGAAAGAAAACAATGTTAAAATTTGTACAGAAAATGTGTTTTATTCATGTTCTGATACGACTTTCATGAATTGCATTTTAAGTGTTTAGTATCTATACTATCACAATCACTTTGAAGATTGATTTGACCTAACAAATGTCAATTTGAATTTTGTGAAAAGGGTTTGTGTCTACCTATGTTCCATTGTATAAATGTTCTACTGACTTGTTTTAAACAGAATTTTTTTACTAATGTTTGGATCTCCTTTCTTGGCAGAGGAGATTCAAAGCCATTGCTGTACAGAAAATATTGTACTTGTGCTCATGTGTGGCAGATGATGGCTGAAGACTGGCATACTGCTCACTGTGCAAGCAGATGACACAAAGTTGTGGCACCTGCTCACACCAGACCAGACGCACAGCAGTAGTCTAAGCAGTCTTTCCATTTTTTTGGTGCTGTGCCATAGAAGTAGGAAGGTGAACTTTGTGTTGCGTCACTACTGGGCTCCAAAATGGTACTTCAGCAGTAGTACTGTTGCTGTATGGGACTGGCTGGCACCTCTCCTTGAAGACGAGGGGTCAGGAAATTACATCTTTTGAGTAAGGGATCTTATTCAGTGAATAAAAGATGAACCCACTATAACTCATTCTTTCGCCTAGTAAATAATTGATTTGGAACTAAATATTTAGGAGGTTGCCTTAAAAAAATTATTTTTGTTATTTTAGTCACCAGCCCTTCTCTCTCCTCTGGTCACTATCAGTTCATTATAAATACATTCATATGCTTAGTTTTTTTAGGATTTACTACTAAGCTATTTCAAAAGATGGAAAAGTGAGCTATATTTAAGGAAATGATTGTAAGAACTGACAGCTATCTCATTAAGGGTTATTTGAAAACTTTCCTAAGTTTGTGGTAAGTAATGAAGACAGACGTTTACCCTTAAGCCACAGACTCTTTAGTACAGCAGTGAATAATCTACTGTTGTCTAGTGTATATGCAAATGAAACTATGCCAATTAAGAAATGCACTGTGTATTCTTCATATAATTTTGATGTGTTCAATCATTCTCATTTTGTTTCTTAAGCTGCAGGCACCTAAAGTTTGGTTTGTATCCATTTCCTATGCTGCCAAGACCATGCAGTACCCATCTTTTGCAATCTAAGATATTTATGGTTTCTTTTAATTCAGTGAGATTTCCATTCTTGTGTATTTTATTCCTTCCCCGATATATCAAGATTGAATGTGAATTCAACAAGAATTTCCATCTCATCCTTCACACTAAACTGGCTAACCCTCACTACAAGCAAGAACTGCAGGCTCAGACCGCCCTCATTAATTTCACTGTCACCAGGGATGGGCTGGAAGACCAGCTGTTAGCTTAGGTTGTTAGTGCTGGAAGGCTGGATTTAGAAAAATGTAAGTAAAGACTATCTTTTCATTTTTTTGTTGCCCCCTCTGAAATTTTAAGGCTGGCATTAATATGCCTGTTTGAATTTGCTGTACAGTAATTGCTAGTAACTTCTATATTAGAAAGATTTTAAGGGTCAGATTCTGCAAAGTATAGAAAGTACTTCTACTGATCTGCTCAAATCCATGCTCCCAGAGGACTGGGCTTGACCTAAAGCTCTCTTAGAAATCATATTTATTGTGATCTTATTCCCACACTTCTCTCTACTGTTTGTTATTTTCTATGCATTGCATTTAATTTACAGTGCAGGATTAAAGCCCTCTGCAGTGCTTTGTGCTTCAGTGATCTTGAGCCAGCAAGTGTGAATAAAATTTCATGCCAGTCCGTAAGAGGATATGATGGCACTGTGAGGACCTGGGGCATTTGGTTAATAAATCACAATTTATTCCTGCAAAGATGCAGTTCTGTGGCTGCTGCAGTCATACTGATGTATAGTAACTTCTGAAGAGAAACATTTTTATAGCTGCTTATAGAAAGGACTTTGAGCAGACTGTGATCTCTGAGCTAAAAAAATGGAAAGATACTTTGGAATGGGAAATGAATAATACTAAATAATATGTACTAAATATAAACACTAAATGAATAATAAAAAATTAAGAATACTTGCTATTTCCCTAGTGTGTCTTTCCAGTTATCTCCTGTAATTTACTAACTTCATCCACAAAGATTTGCTACACCTCTTTGAGGTACTGCTGCTTCATGCAAGGGCAAACTGGGTCAGAGAGTTTAATTACCCCTTGAAGAATGAAAGCCATATACTTGGGAACACGATCTGAAAACAGCTGGCCATTTTCCTGTGCAGCTGCGCATTGTTCCACGTGGGGCTATACGCTTCCAATGCCTGTATCACCTCGGGTCTTTTGGTGCCAGGGTCAGATTCTGATGGAGAGCTTGCCGTAGTCAAGCTCTTTCACTGTCAGAAGGTCAGTCCAGCAGAGCAGACTACGACCATACTTTCCCACGCTGCTCTTTGCCAAAGTGGGGGTCTCCAGCTTTGTGCTATTGTCTGTTTTCTCAGCTGTCACATAGATTGCCACTTGCCATCTCTGGCAGGATCCCAGTCCTTTTGTGTAGTCTGAGGAGGAAGGAAGCTAGGAGAGAGAAAGTTCTGGTCCATGGTGACCTTGAGCTTCTCACTTTGACTGTCCCAGAACCTCAGTTCTAATGTACTGGGACAGAAGATAAACTATGTCTTTCAGAAATTAAATTAAATCAACTGATGTAATTAAACAGAAAATATAGCTCACAAATGCTGTAAAGCAGTATTTATTGCTGTGCTTGTTTCAATACAGTGTTTTCATTCCCTCTGCTAGTCAGCCCTGGCCAAGCAGCAGGACCATTTCAAGACTGAGCTCAGGCAGCTGGAGGATGACATGCTGCTCAGCCTGTCCACTCTCCAGGGCAGTTTCTTAGATGACAGTGAACTTGTAGCGAAACTCGAAGCAACAAAGTCAATTGCAGCAGAAATACAGCACAAGGTAATAACAATTGAACTAGTTTTAACAGCTTAAAGTCACCTGTAAAATGTATATTATTATTTTTAGTGAAGCATTTCTATGGGCTAGGAATAGTCAAATTCCTGCCTGTCCAGCAAGGGCTGTCCACCCACATGTTCACAGTTTTATATCTATGGTGTGTAGTTGTCACATACTCATTTTTTTCCTTTTGACTTAAGTGCTTGAGTTGGCACTTGTAAAAGGAATAAGTATCAGCATGAAATATGAACAAATGTATTCATATATGATTGCCATGTTTTCACAGGTGAACAGGCATATTGCTGCAGAGAACAGTCATTCCCTAATGTTTGTCTAACATAAGAAGCTTGCTTACCTTAAATATTTACTGTCTGAAATAAAGTCAGTTTTCTAGAGTATATCCATATTCTTTTCTTTACAGATAGGAATGTTTTGGTAATTGCGTAGGATCGTCATGGTGCCTTAAAAAGTAAATGAGACAACTGTCTCATATAGATAGCTGAAGCCAAAGAAGATGAAGCTCAGATTAACATGACAGGAGAGCATTACAGGCTGACAGCTATAAGAGCATCCATTCTTTACTTTGTTAGTAAGTCTGGGCAGCATCAACCCCATCTACCAGTTTTCACTGAAGGTAAAAATTTGTCTTGCCGATTTGGTTTCAAAGTGCAAGGAGCAGAATTCCGCCTCCAGCAGTGATGTCCAATATATTAGTTATTACTTGTACCAGATGTTTACATTTGCAGGGCTGTGTGTCTGAGAAAGGAGAACACGATGTGATCTCCTGCTTGTCCGTAACATGGTACATTCCCACGGGTCTTTTTGGCTGTCGCCATTCTGATGGTGTTTCTGACTCTGCTTGCAAAGCTTACCTTCCTTCTGTTAAGCCATCCCCCAGGGTCAGGTAGGAAGAGTTTTGAGGGATTCTGTATAAACAATTCATTGTGGCAAATCTACCAAATAATCTAAAGCTATGAGGAAGGGAGATCACCCACTGCAAAATTACCAGCTTGCTTAAGTGACAGGTTCTGGCTTCTGAGTTAAATAAGGAAGCAGAAAAGTATTGCCGTTTGCAGCCCTCACCCCTGGTTTGCTGAAAGTTTCCTCAAAAGCCTCTTGGCAGAAGTGCCTTGCATTTTTAGACTGCTTAGGCCAGCTCTTCTTAGAATCCTACAGTCAAAAACCAATTCTTTTATGAGTGGAAAAGCAAAAAAAAAAAAAAAAAAGAAAAAGGAATTCAAATAAATAAAAATAATTGTACTTATTTTGTACTTATTTTCCAGCCTTTGATGCAGTCTTCCACAAAGCAATTAGGCAAACTGAAAAATCAGGGGATATTCAGTGTTATATCTCTAACCTGACAGAAGCTGTCACATATTCAACCTTTCTTTTCACAAACCAAGGAGTTTTTGAAAAGGATAAGCTCATTTTCTTGGCCCAAACAGCTTTTCAGGTGAGGAAAATTTTTCAGATCGGTGATGCGGATATTTACTGGATTTGCTGTTTCTTCACTAGAAGGTGATGTCTCTGCCCAAAGAAGTTATCTTGTTACCTTGTGGCTGTGCAATTTCCCACACGGTATGTCTGCTGCTTCCGTAACCGTAATAATTTCAGAAATTCCAGAGATGCTTTTAAGCAATTCTTTTCATTTAAAATGCTGCAATGACTTCATGAAGCTATGCTGAGGATATATAGCATGACTTAGCTGCTTGTGGTTGGATAATTAGGGTTGAAATTGATGTGGTATGTAAAGTAAGAATTCGATAAATAATACATATCCATATCACATTCAGGATGTTATTTTTCTTTTTAATTTTAGTGTCTCAATGCCCTGGAAAAAATCAGGGCTCAGTTGTACTGGGTGGCAGATTTTGTCCTGTAGAGCTTGTTCCAAAAGAGGTTTCATCACAGCTGGTCAGTAACAGAGGTAGGAATTAAACTAGAAACCAACAATTTGGAAAGAAGGTAAAAAATCATAAATTGAGGAATCCAGTTTGAGGGGGGATAGGAAAAAAGAAACCACTCTGCACAGTGTAGAAATGGGAGTAAAAACCAGACAGAAATGTCTGGAAGAGAAAGGAGAAAAAAGGGGGGGAAAAGAACTGGTGATGATTTCTCTGCATCATGGTGCGGATGGATATATTCATATCACCTAGGTTTCTAGCACTGTGTTGCTTAACTTCTGTCTTTTTTGTAGCAGTGGTACTGGGATGGATCATGAAGAATGGAAATCTGTATGGCAACTGAAAAATAAGCTTAATCACAATTACAGAGTAGACAGAAACCAGAGTAAAGGGCACAATAAACTTCTGATTTATTAAACACATTTTTAGATTAAAAGAGAGAGGGCTTTTTATAGAGGAAGAAAGATGTATTTATATCAGAAATGAGAGATCATATACAGCAAAGGTGTCTCTTTTTCCCACTGTGCGTGGTAAAATGAGAAAAGAACTAGAAAACCCCCTCATAGAACCTGAGGAGTTTTCTTCAGTATACATACAGCTCATGTGTCAGAACTGTTCACTGTAAAACAACCCCCCCAAAAAAAACAAACAAAAAACAGCAACAGAAGCCACTCAGGATTTGCAAATTTCCCAAAGCTTTGTGACAGCTTGCAGTCTGAAAAGGGCTTGGAATGGTGATGGAAACAGCTGTTGAAGTATTTGTTCTTCTCTCTATCTTCTGAGACATAAAAAGGATACATAGAGATAATCAGATGGAATTCAGAAATCTGTACTTTCAAAAAAAACAAACAAAAAACAGCAACAGAAGCCACTCAGGATTTGCAAATTTCCCAAAGCTTTGTGACAGCTTGCAGTCTGAAAAGGGCTTGGAATGGTGATGGAAACAGCTGTTGAAGTATTTGTTCTTCTCTCTATCTTCTGAGACATAAAAAGGATACATAGAGATAATCAGATGGAATTCAGAAATCTGTACTTTTTTGGTAGTATTAGTATAAAATAATTTGTGACCAAGTTTATCTAAGGTTAACTTCAGTGTGCAAGACTTACATTTTTATGGGTTTTTATATTCCCACAAGCTAAAGAAAAATAACTGCTGTTGGTTAGCCCCTCTTAAAATTTGGGTGATTTTTTCTTTCAGTACATAAATGTATTTTGTATATCATATATATATATATAAACTATATATTATATATATTTATTACATCTATAAATTATATATATAAATGCTGTTATATTTTCCGCAAAAAGTTTTGACTGACACGTTGTGTTTGGTTTTCTTAGTGTCTTTTTTAACGGGTAAAGGAAAGTTCAGCTCTGTGTGTGTAGGAGTGGGTTTGAAAAATTTGTCACACCCTTTATTGACTATTACCTAAGAATATCATTCCATTTACAATAGATTTCAAATAAATAGTTTTAAATATCATTAAAACAAGATGTAAATTCTTATATTAGAGTTTCAAAAAGATGCAGCTGTAGGAATTCTTGTCTCTTTGAGCTCCTTACTCAGTAATATTTTGAGCAGTGAATACTTTAAGGCAGAAGTGTCTCTGAAGTAAGTCTGTTGACCTTTTTCAATTTTGTGTGCTGTCAAGATTGTTCCCCGAAGTAGAGAGCTCCTTGAATTGGATTTTCTTCTTCAGATTCAGAGTTTAACACTCTTACAAGAGTCCTGTTGACTTCTTAACTACTCAGTCATGGAGTGCCATTAGGGTCGGTTGGGAAAATTGCATTTCAGTTCTGAATCTTTTTTGATGTTTCTGGAGGCATGCTGCAACTAGACAATTTCAGATAAAGTCATACATTCCACCGTAATTTTCAGTAGAACTAGTGATGCTTTCAAAGAGGAGTTGTCTTTGCTTTTTGAGTGTATTTTTCCTTAGACATCATATACTATAGGAAATTCTACTTTACCATAATTTTTCCAGTCTCCTAAAAATAGAATTTTGATCTTCATACCACTTGTTACTATAGTAAATGTCCCATACAAGGTTTCCAGTTTGTCATATCTTCATGCTTAACAGTAAGCAGACAGTATGGCAATACTGATCAAAGTAAACTCTTAACAATAATATTATTTTTGTGTGTTTATATATATATATATGTAATTTAGTATTTCAAAATAAGTCCTGAGTCCCTTGTAATTGGTTAAACCATGTTTTTTCACATACTCCCAAAAGTATCAGTATTTGTCTTCCCGTTTCAGTCTTTGCGCAGAAGATACATCATCTGTATTTATGTCTTTGGCATGCTTCCAGGCTATGGCAGTGATGGATGTGTTCAGAGGGTTAGATAAAGATATTGAAAGATCCACCAAGAGGTGGAAAAAGTGGGTGGACTCAGAATGTCCAGAAAAGGAAAAGCTCCCCCAGGAATGGACAAACAAAAGCTCTCCTCAGAAACAAATCATACTGAGGGTGCTCCGTCTGGACAGAATGATGTATTCTCTTAGGTATGAAATCTGAGGGTGTGTCTTTCGGGGCAAGTGTACGTGAGGGTGGCTTGTATGTGTCTGCATGGAGAAAACTCAGATCTTAAGAGGCAAGTAAATAATTTATAAAACCAGGTGATCAACCAGAATTTGAAATCAATGACTGTGGTGCTTCCCAGCCTGTTCTGCTGGTGAAAAGTGTACAAAGAGATAGTGTCATGAGACAGGAATCATGGCATATTTGGAGAGCTATGCTCATGATTTCTTTTGGACTGCATATAAGTACCCTGAGTGCTCATTAATAAACAGAAATATAGTAAGCTATGCTGTTAATAGCTGGAAGTGTATTTCTCAGTATTAGTTCTCATTATGGCATTAGGGCTGGTAGCTAACCCCACGGGATGACAATTTTTCAGGTCTCCCTTCTTTAAAATTCTGTGATACCAAAAAAGAATCAGTTGTCGATACTTAGCAATGTTCTCCCAGATGTTTTCTGGTTGTACTGTTTTTAATCTTTTGATCCCAAGTGATGGCATCATATACCTGATCCTCCACACCCCAACATCACAGCTTTTACCCATTTGTATGCCTTCTGAGAATGCAGGTTTTGTGTCCTGGGTGTTTATTCTGCCCAGCTGCCATCGCTTTACATGATAGTATTGCCTGCATGTGACTTCTTGGATTCAGTTATTGAAAAGGACCTTTTCATTCAGAAGTTTTTGTTTTCTATCACGTGGACCCTATCCCACAGAGAAATGGGAATCATCATCTTCTCTCCTCTTCTCTCCTGCTTCATCATCTGCTTCCCTTCTTGCCTTCAGTTCACTTCCCTGACAATTGCTTTGACGAAATGACTGTTAGACCATCTCTGTCAGCTGCTCAACTCTGAGAATGGTGTAGAAGCCTGTATCAAGGAACGTTTTTGGTGTTCAGTGCGCATTTTTTTTCATATGTATAGGAACTACATGGAGGAAAAGCTTGGCTCAGGATATGTGGAAAGCACAAGGATGGACTTAGCAAAATCCTATGAAGAAGCAGTCCAGCCACCCCTGTGTTTTTCATTCTGTCTGCAGGAGTACACGCACTCGAAGATACTGAGACACTAAGTAAGCCTCTTACTTGCTTCTAGTACAAGGATCACTCAACTGTCCTCCCGTTAAAGAAAGAAAAAATGAGCTTGAAAGTGAAATGGAGCATGCAGGGCTAGAAATGCAGATAAATCGATACACGGTTATAGCCTTGTGCATATGTGCCCATTCACACATACATGTATGGGAGTATTTTTACTAAACAGAATAAAGCCTTCTGGAATCATCTGTCAGTACGGTGGAGTATGCATTACTATGGCAAAGCTGGGATAGTTTATTTTCAGCAGAAGACTGAAGTTCTAAAGTTTCTTCCACCCCTACCATATTCATGGTAAATGGGGTGGATGAAAAGTGTAAGGCCATACACACTACAGTATGAAGAAATTTTTAGACCGAGCATTCCTCTACTTGGCATAATGCAGGTTTCCTTTGTACTGTTTTCTACCTTTTGACTAGATGAGGGCCAGAGGGCAATTTTCTCCATGCTCATGTAATCTTGTGCCCCCTGTGACTAAATAATGGTCATTATACAAACTATATTCAATTGTATAAGGCTCTGTGGCTTTATACTTAGGATTACTATTCCCCACAGACAATAGTGAGAATACCAGGTTAATACAGCTGTGACCTCACTGTGCTCAATTTAAACTCAGGCCTCACAAGGTGAGAGGCTTGTGCATTTACCCACTGAACCAATCAGTTAAAAAACTGATGTGATATCTACCACATGTTGCTCCCTTTTTCATAAGGGAATTGCTCTGTACCCCCTGTAAGAGTTTCTAAAGCTCAGTAACAATGCCGAGCATCTATCAAAATGTCAAAAGGTTCATTATCTTAAAACCAAGGGAACAGATTTCTGCAGGCTTTTTCTAACACCAGCAATAAGGCCACTGTTGAAAGCTCGCAATTTTGCTTGTTGAAATTGTAAGGGTTTAGTGAAGTGCTTCAGAAGAAGTAATATGCATTGCACAAGTGATAGTGAAATTAATGGGGGCATTATCATGCTTTTTCCTTTCTGCTCTGCTATATTCCTGTTTCCTCCCCCTCTGTCACTCACCCTTCCCCAGTTATTTCTTTTACAGGCAAAAATCTTGGGTTCACTGTGGATTCTGGAAGATTTCAGGACATCTCTCTAGGGCAAGGGCAGGAGATGGTTGCAGAGGAGGCATTTGAGAAGGCTACCAGATATGGCCATTGGGTTCTTTTCCAAGTGAGTGTCAAACAACCCCTCTGATAGGGACTGTCTCTTCAGTTGGAGGGATGTTCCCAGAACACAAACAAAATATGCAGTAGATTACAGCAAAAGTTGTAAACAGCTAATAATCTTGTTCTTTATTGCTTTTGATTGTAACAGGATAAACATCATATTAATATGTATGTCATGTTTTGCTGAACACTGTCCTCACCCTCTCAGGAGGAACAGGAGAGATAAAACAGAAAGCCTCTGATGGGTAGGTAGGACTGCCCTCAGGCACACACTTCTCCTGCGTAATTAAGAGCTCCTGTTCCCTTCAGTGGACCATAATGGAGACTTTAATGAAATGGGTCTGACTGGCCCTTGGGAAGCTGTATATTTAGCCCTGGAGTGCTGCTCTTCTGAGATAGCAGCCGCAGCTTTGGCCAGCATTGTATGGACCAAGAACCCACTCTGCAGCAGACAAAAAGATCTGCGCAATCCCCTGGCAAGCTGCGGTTCCAGGAGCACTGCAATTGTTAATGCTACTGAAAGAAGGTTCTCTTCTCCCACTTTTTTATGCTAAATGGATATTTTTAACAACCCCTTTGCCCTGAAGCCAAACAAGAAATGCATGTTTCAGGCCTTGATATTAAGAAGGTCATGGGGACGGGGTGATTCCCTCCTCTTCTAGTTTTAACCTCAGCAATGTTTGGCTGTCAACCAGGTTGCCTGCAACAAATGAAGAGATGGGCTAGACTCACTGTTGTCTGCCGGCTGAAATAAAATCACCGTGGGATTAGCGAGGGGCCTTGGTGTGCTAGGCACTGTGCAAACACGCACAAACTGACTCCCTTGTCGACAGTGAAGCTGGAATAACTCTTTTAACAGATTTCTCACGAGTGAGCTAGTCACGCTAGTCTGAAAATAACCCTGCTTTTCTGCTAGTGAGTAGAGAAACGTTGTTGTGAAGGAAAGAGCAGAGTTGGTTTTTAGGGGAATTTCAGAGTTCTCAGCTGCTCTGAGGACAGGGTGAGAAAACAGGAGATGGCAGAGGTCCTAAATCAGCAGTGTTGTGTGTCTGAAGCCACAGGGATAAATGGGGAACATCTGAGAGGCTTCTGGTGTTACAGAGCTGCTTCATTTTCCAGCCTGTTATGCCTGGCTTCTGAGGGAGATGACCATTTTGCTGTGAAGATTTTTGATAGTGAAGGGCTGGGGAAAGTCTGAAAGGAAGCTACATAAAGATGTTGGACCAAATCCCAAATGGTGCTAAGCTAGCTTAGAGCTTGTGGGATTTGGATGTACTCAGTGCTACCCAAGCTTCAGTCTTCTGGATTTTGGCCCCAAAACGCTGTATGTTTATGTTAAAAAAAAAAAAAAAAAAAAAAAAAAAAATCCTGGAGCAAAAAGATGAAGTATTTTACTATACATTTTGTTGGAAGCTAGGCAGTGTATAATTAGATATGGAAAAAAACCCTGCTATTCTGACTGACCTGGGAAATACTTTTTTAAATTGCTTTGGCTTCACATCTAGCAAAAACAGTTGACACAATGGTTGGTAAACTGGCAGAAGAAAGACTGACTTGAAATTTTTTGATAACAGGTTTAACTCTTCCTTCACTCTTAATTTCTCAAACTTAGACATCTGATATATTGAATGTTTATTTTGTTGTTATATTAAGGCTTGAATCACTTCCAGTTTGCAGTGGATAAATGTAGCCTATATGAAAATGCAGGCACCGCTAGGCTGCTGTCATGTAATGTAATATGAAAGACTCCCTCTCTTTCCATTTCCCTATTCCTTTTTCCACATGTCAACAGACAATTTGAGAATATCGCCTAAGCAGGTCTCATGCTGAAGTGATGCACTAGCCAGAGCATGACTGACATGTCATACTCTTTGGCTGGTGCATGGAGTTGTAATTCCTCTTGCGTGGCACAGAGATGGAAGGCAGTGCAATCACCAGCTCGTGGCCCAGCAGTGAAGAGCCAGAGAGAAGCTGCATGGCTGAGCTGCAGTTTGAGTTGAAATGCTAGTACTGTAACAAAAAAAGGGGAATGTGGGCTAAAGGAGGGGTGGAAACAGCTGTAGCTCAGACACATTTTAAACCTTTCTCTTCCCATATTTTACCAGTGTGTGCTTTGGAGGCAGATACTTTTCCATTGTAACTCACTTCTCAGATCTATCAATGACTTTCCACTGTCTTAATATATGAAGAACCTTAAAGATGCTTAGGCTCTGAAGTGGTATGAAACATATTTTTTAAGTAGCAGGATAGCTGTAAACATTTTTCTTTGTGTAGCACTTCTTCAGTCTTGCACCTGGTATGCATTGGACATGTTTTGTCTTAAGTCCCAGTTCTACAGGGAATTTAAGTAGAGACCATGTGGCTGCTGAGTTATGCTTAGCTTTACATGTGATAACACCCACAGCCCCAGATCACTTAACCCTGAGTTTATAATATTTTTGTTAGCTTCAGAATCAAGCCCTGAAACTTTAGAGGCTAATGGTAAAACCTCTGCTATTTCAACACACATCAAATAATGGCAATAGCTTAAGAATCTTCAAGTATATTCTTTGTATTATCAATTTATTTAATAATAAAATGCTGTTTTGAATTAAATAACTATTTTCCATTATAAGGCCACAATAACAATGTCTTAAGGATAAAAAATTTATTTGTTTTCTCACAATAGCCGTATCAGCTGTTTTTCAACAGAATATTCATTTAGTAGCCAAGTGGTTAGGAACCTTGGAAAAACTCCTTGGGCAATACAGTGAAGAAAGCAATCCTGATTGCCATGTCTTTATTAGTGCTGAACCAGCTCCAGCCCCGAAAGAGCACATCATTCCTCAAGGAATACTAGAAACTTGATTAAAATTACCAGTGAATCTCCTACAGGGATGCTGGCTAATTTACGTGCTGCTCTCTACATTTTTGACCAGGTGAAAGCAAGATGTACTTTTTTCTTGTTCATTTGTTTTAATTACTCCTTCCCCTGTGGGGAGAAGTGGTAGTGTTGATGACCGCTTTGTAGGAGACCAGAACTTCAGGATCTTTGTGCTTCCAGACTAACCTGAGAGCTGCAGACTGCCAGCTGTGCCCTGCACTGCCTCCGTGCTTCCCATCAATGTTGGCCAGGAAGAAAGGCATGACAATAATGCGTACATTTGTATTACTCAATATAGACATGCATAGGTACTCTTACAAAGATAGAAAGAAGTGTATTTATCACACCAGCTTTACCCAGTCGTGCAGTCTTATGAAAAAAACTATCTATGCTCTAAAGTCAGAACTCTTTCATTTGATGATATTTGCAAACTTTACTCAGCTCTAAATTTAGTTTGACCATGTCCGTTCTCCCACAGAGTGGATTTATGTACCCAGATGTTCAGGCAATGGCTCAGTAACCTGTGTATGAATTCCTGTAGTTAGGCATAAAGAAAAGAATTCATGAGCAAGAGTTATGCGCTGTTCGTTGTTTTGTTTTTCACTATTGCCCTGCATGAGGTTCTGCGGTGCTGCTTGGTGAGTGGGAAGAAGAAGTAGGAGAAAGACATGAGAATGTGGAGGACGGGTGCCACTGGACATGCATAGCCTCCTTTCCTCCGGGTCCCAGATTATCCCTGTCTGTTACCCCAAGGAACTTGTAGACAGATCTTCAAGTTTGGTGCAAGTTTACTTCCCTGCAGCAGTGAAAGCACTGGAACAGCAAGCTTATTCATGTCAGCAAAGAAGACCATGATAAAGGCAACCGTAACTGTACACTTTAGCCTTCCAGCAACGTATTAGCACATATTTATTTGAGCACAGGACACAAGAAGGCAGAGCTTGGATGTGAAAAATGTAAGAGTTTCTTTTAAAGGGAACTCTGCTAACCAATGCCTAGAAAAAAAGAGTCGTGCACTAAAAGGGCTGTGTCAAAGCTAACTTGGCTACAAATGAATTGATTTTGATGGTATGAGGTGATTCGGAAAGATACTTGTGCAATGGGAAGAATGGCTGTGATTTTGTAGCTAAACAGACAACTATTAATGCAGCAATTTTCTTCTTTTTTTTAGTAACATATTTTTAATGGAAAGCTGAAAAAATTAGGTAAAGTTTTTAATAAAGGCAATTCATGCACATTGTTGTCACACTTCAAGCTGTGTGTTCAGTTCAAGAAAAATTATATATATGTATGTATTTTAATGAGCTAATTTCTAAGCTTGATACTTTAGAAAACTCTCTTTTCTCCCCCATTATTTTGAGCCATGGGTGTTTGCAACTTATGACAAACTCCTTTGCAGGTACTGTCTTTAATATGTTTCTAGTTAAGGTATTTTAAATTTTTTGGGAAAAAAAAATTGTAATAAGAAAATCAAACTGTGCCTAATCCAGGTGGAATAAATTTCACTTTTTGTCGTTTTCTTCAGGATAGAACCTTGTGTTGTATTTTTCATGGTTATACTAGGGATTCTGACTTAAGGAGGATTTTTGTCAGACATAAAATCCTTCACCTTTGCTCAAACTTTGCTACATGTTGTTCGGTTCAGGATGACCTATTTCCTTTTAACAGCCAAGAATTTATCCCTCTGAAGTTCCTTCCACGCGTCTATGTTTTTATGGGTATCAAAAGTCATTTTGTTATGTCAATTACTTCTTAAACTAAAAGATAGAATATAGAAAACTGTGAGAGAACTAAGAATGAATTTCTGCAGGTTTATAGGCAAATGCCAAATAGTTTGTCTCAGTAACTTAAAAACCAGCTGAAGCACTGCACAGAATCTCATCTTGTGAAGATTCTCTACTAAAGCTATAAAGAAAGGAGGCAAAAAAAACCCCAACCTATTAAACTTCAATTTCAAACATGACTCATTGGAAAACAGTGTAAAATTTGAAGGAATAGTATGTTTTTTAATAAATATTAAATGGCAAATTTTCTACTTGGGATAAAGTCTCTGGATTATTTACGCTAAGAAACTATAGCAGTTCTCTGAGTAATATTTATAAAGTGCTAGTTAAAGTCTCTATTTTTATTGGTTTCAGGAGCACAACAGGTCTACTTTCCTAAGGGACATTTGGAAATAAAAAGTTAACCATCAACACGTTTGCATCTGGGAATTACTGCAGAAAGTACTGCCTAATAGTCACGGATCACCAAGAAACCTGTTTCTCACTGTCCTTCAAACTCCAGGTTTATGAGTGCTCCCTTTCGGCAGCTGAGGCAGCCACAGCTATGGATTCCACTGCCGGTTCTTAACTGGATAAAGGTATTCCTTTTTTATTTGACAGGATACCTTTGAATTGTGTACCAGAGACAGGGAATTTAAAAGCATCCTTCTTTCTCAGTGCTATTTTCACACTTGTGCCGCTGGGAGACTGAAGTTTGGCCCTCAGGGCTGGAATGGATGGTACCCGTTCAGTGCTAGAGATCTCGCCGTCTGCATCACTGTCCTCTGCAAATATTGAGAGACTCATATGAAGGTAAGAAGTAATGGTCAGGTAAGTGCACACTAGGGTCTTTTCAACTCAGTCAGCTGCTTATACTAAGGGGGACATGATTCTTTCTCTGAAGCTGCTATTTAAGTAGCTGGCATTATATGATGCTATTGCTGAGTATGCAAGTAGACCAGATCAAAGGAGAGGAGCAGGTTGTGGGTTTTTTTTCTGGCAGTGGATGCTTGAACTTTGTAATATAGGTCAAACTAGTTCCACATCAGTAGCTAAGCAGGAAAAAAATGCCCTTCATTATGTTAACAAAAACAGTGGTTTACATGTGCATATATGCCAAATTCATTAGGCAGGTAATGAAGCATTTGCACAAATGTAATTACATACAGCAATTCTGACAGTTCATAACACTGCATTAATAATCACTACAATTAGTTCTGATGATGGAAGCAATTTACAGCACGTCACATGTATAAATAATGGTGCATTTCCTACATGTGTCATTATTATGTATTAAGGATGCCACCTTGTTGTGACTTTCTCAGTAATGTTCCCCTTGAGTCAAAGTTAAGGGTAGATGAGTGATTTTGTTTCTGAGCTACAGCATATTTCACACTTGTATAGTTTAAATACTCAGTTGAGGTCATTTGTGTAAATTCTGTATATGAAATACCTAAATAAAAGCAATAATTACTTATTACTGAGTGATATGGGATAATACTTGAATAGGTGCTCCCATTTTAGTAATTTAAAGAAATTTAAGAGATATTTGTAAAGAAAAAAAGAGAGATAAATATCACCCCTTGATGATATGATTTTCTCCATATCTCCCAACTTGTATTTACTCTTAGAAATTAATTTTCCTTATTTCTTTTTACCTCTGCTGACCTTTATTTAGCTAATAGGACATGAAACTGGTTTTCCTTTCTGAGGTACTTGGTGTCATAGTGAAATAATTGCTTAATTTTATAGTGATGATTTAATAATGCTTCCCATTTAGAAAACAAGTCTATAAAATCAGCTTATTCCAACCCTTAGTTTTCTTTGCTAATAAATCTTGCTGCTTTAAGCTCTGTTCTTTTCAAACCACTCTTCATAAGCTGGATAATTAATTTTGCTAATTAATGAGAAGGAGGATTCTGATGGCAGGGAAGACTAGAAAGGTCTGTAAGAGCAAGAATTATTTCTTCCCTCCTCTTGGTAGTACTGCTTACTGGCTCTTCTCATTATACTGGTTAGTGATTCATTACCCTGTGGCTTCATAAGCATTTTTTTAACATAGATATTGGAAAGAAAAAATAGTTTTTTAAAACATGACTTTGTATATATATATACATGTATATGACTTTGTGTGTGTATATTTATAGATATATATAAAATTTCCTAATTGAGTATCCTTTGGGGACAACCTTGTTTGAGACAATTAGGGATTGACCAGAAAGCATAAACTGGGAAAGCTGAGCTAGCCCATCAGCTAGTGGAAAATGCCCTGACTCCATCATCACTTGTACCAGTTTCTGGTGCTTTCCTGTGGATATTTAATCATCTTGCATCTCAGTTTGGCTTAACCCATTTTTCTGTTGCTGAGACAAACTCTACCACACTAACCTCTGATAGGTAATGTCTCCTCAGGTGAAGTGCAGGATGCCTGATCCTGCCTCTTTGTCCCACTTTTCCCCTCTGCCTTCTGATGCCCATGTGCATGTTCATGGAGTTGTCATTGGATGGTGTGAGCGGGATGTGGCCTCCATCCTCACCATATCCATCCATTGAGCAATGGCTCGGTGCTTTTTGACTACAAGAGACCAGTTTTCTGTAGAGTTCAATGGCAATTACACAAACCTGACAGCCCAAAATGTTTCTAATGCAAACCCCTCAGTTTTCTTACACTAGCAAAAATGTCCCTTTTATATCACAAGCTTTGATTATCCCGGTGTAATCAGTGCCTCAGAAGTGTGCAGCTGAATGAGCTTGTACTGAGTTAGAATATCGATATACTCTTCTAAAAGACAAAGGAAAAAGAGATCTCTTGAGATAAATATATATGAAATTAGAAAAACATTGTATGTGTTTCTGTTGCCAACAAAGAGAAAAGCAGGTTTGTTCTAACTGCAAGAATGTTTTATTCTAAATCCAAACTGTTGGCATTTTTCACAGAGATTCTCTGTTCAGGCTTCTCATCACGAGCATGCAGCATTGCGTATTATATTCCAGTGGCCTTTTTTTTCTTCTTCTTCTTTTTTCATTCTCTTCAAACCAGTTTAAAAGAAAGATGGATTAGAGTTTCACATACTCAAATTGAAATAAACTTGTAGCAAGCAGGCTGGAATAGCTGCAGCTATTTAACTTGTTCTATGCTGTCACATCATGCAATATTTAAAGCCTATAATTAAGTTTTTACTTGAACTGTTGGGAGGCAAGTACTGCCCCCAAGGGTGTAAAGGTTCCTGTCTGGAAAGGCTTCATCACAAACTGGCATATTTTGCAAACCAAAGGGTAGCAAAAAGAAGCTTCAAACTCTGTGAAGCCAAATAAAAGAGAAAGACAGTAGTTCCTTGAATAAAATGTTTTACCACTGTTAATCACATGCTATAACAGTGGCATTAGGACTAGAGTTCTACAATAAACATAATGCTTACATGATGTGGTAGTAATGGGATTAATATTAATTCAATTTTTACCAAAGTTCTTGAATACATCCCAAATTCAAATAATGTAGAATTTCAGTTACTGAGTGTTTCCTAGTGAGGAGATATAAAAGACTGCAATCAGATACAAGTTTTTTATTTCTCCTCTGAGAAAGGCACGGTAGGTTACCTTCCTGTCACTCACGAGGATTATGGTTTTAAAGATCCGTATGGGAAAATACATGCACTTGTTAATGAGTTATATTCTCTTATATCATGCGGTGTTTTGAAAATGTACTTTTCTCTTAAAAGCTTTTTATAAGGGATAAAGCAGAAAGCATGACATAAGGCTCAGATGATACACTTTACACCATTACTGAATTTTAGTCACAAACTTGATATTTTTACTCAGATATTTATAGATACCTCTCACTGAATTGAAATAAAAGAAATCTGTGTTTCAATGTAGTTATTTGCTAAACAAACAAAACCCAGCAATGTGAACATATAACCATGAAGCTTTTTGAAAGGAAGTATTTGAATTTCTTTTGTTTCTCTTAACAGCATGTATTCTGAGCAGCTTTGGTTTGTCCTTTAGAAAGCTGACTTGTTTTATTCTATTCCCCTGGGTAGGTTACATGGGAAGACTTGCATTACCTCTTTGGTGAGATCATGTATGATGGCCATATCACCGATGCCTGAGACCAGGGGCTCTGCTGTATATATCTGCAAGAATTCATCAGACCACCTGTGGTAAGAAATTTCCTATATGCCTAAAGCTCTTGAACATGTATGTAGTATGTTCAACCTAAGAGAAAGTCATCTTTCAGAACTGGAGCCTTGTGGGGAAGACCACAAGCTTTCTCATCTATGTGACACCTGTAGCAAGGTCTTGTCAGGCTGTGGGGGAGCAAATTCTCCAATTTGTAATGAGTACAACAATTCATCCTGAGCAGATTTTGTCTGGAAGGATTGTGACTTGGCATATTGCTTGTTTAAATACTTTTGCAAGCACCCTTACTTGTCAACTTGAATTTGGTGTTTCATAAGACTGCTTGTGTAGCCAGCTTAATGACATTAGGGGATAGTACATTTAGGTTTCCGTTTTCCTAATAAAACTATTCTCTTTTAAGGTGCTGCCATTTAGAAAGGTCTCTGTGGGCATAGGAAAGTATCATTTATGGAACTGCACTTTAACCAACGTAACTGGTAGGCTCACCAGTTACAGCAGTCCAAAATGGCACTGTCCTCAAAACTCACATTTACTGTTTGTATATTTTCTTCTCCAGAAAAATAATAGAATGGAAATGTTATACATTTCCTTGTGTTTTCCTGTTTCTAGAACAGGGAAAACAGTTTGTAAGACTGTTTCTCATTTTCCACCACCCTCTCTCACATCTGCTTCTGTAGCTTTGTCAGATAATCACCAGCTGATATATAATGAACTATTCAAATTTCACTATTGAGTTTTGGTCCTAGACAGCAGTGTATGTGGAGTATCTGTAAGTCCAAGGTGCAGGATTGCTGAAGTTTCTTCTTATCAGAAACCAACATTTGTTTTTGAGGATACAAAAAAAAAAGTTGCTTTAACTTTAGCTCTAAAAAGTCTTGCATGGAATCTACTTTAATCTATTTTCATATACATACATTTATATAAAATGTGTATGTGTATATGGGGGGGTGTATATAAAAAAATTAAAAAGCCCAACTGGCTGCTTCTCCTAAGCTGCTGAACTAATCACTTTAGAGAACTGGTTGTACACAATTTGCTAAAAACAGCTGAGAGATTTTTCAACTGCCCTTTTCAGACTTGTTATTTTTCATTGTCCAAAGGTAAAAAGCTTATTTCAGAGGAGAAAGAAAAAAAAAAAAGGAAGAAATTTAGCATGTTATGTGTGAGCAGGTTATTTGTGGAGCCTGGCTAACTTGGGGAAAGCACACTTTTCACCCTTGGCGATGTGGCTGCAGCCTGCCTTTCGGTCATGAGTGAGATGAGCTTGCTGGTGTCTCCTCGGTCCCTAACGAGTGGGTTTTCATATGTCAGAGGCACACTCAGACGAAGGCAATTGGAAGTAACTGCTCAGAAGAAGATGCCCAAGAGTAAGTTGCCATGGAGATGGAAAGGCTAACTACTGTACTCCTGACCTCAGCAGAGGCTGATTTCTCCAAATGACAGCTGAGGTCATGGGGTCATGGTGGGAAGCTCATCCTGCCAGCTCCAGCTCTGCCTCTAGCCTATGGATAAGTGAAGAATTACTGCTTCCAGTTTAGGCAGTCCATTAACCTTCACGAGCCTGAACTTTCATTCAAATAATTGTAAAATAAGTATAGGTGGTGAAACCTGAGCAGAATCACTGCTATTTGTATGGCCTTTGGAAAGTTTAGGGACCCAACCCTGAGCATGGATCTCCTGGTATTTTAAACAGTGAGATATTTTTCTAAGCTTTTTGCCATAAATGGAAAATGTGAGAGCCTAGAATTACCAGCAAAACCAGAAAATCGTTCATTGACTGGCAGCCAAATGAATGCAAACAGGATGGCAACACCTTTCATCAGCGCTGGCACTTTGTGTTCACTGGGGACATTACCATTTCTTTTACTTGTTCGCATTATTGATGAGTTCTTTTAGCTATAAATTCATTCCATGAGGTGTGTTAGAATAAACAACTATACATTAGCTTTGCTATACCTCATCTGGGATCTGTCATAAGGACAGAAGGGTGCTGAGTTCCTGCTATGAACCCCCATAACCTGCAGCCTCCCTCTGTGCACGACTCCCGCGAGCACAGTAAAACCCGATTTAAGTGCCAGCAGAGACACTGGTAAGTACAGATTGTCTGACAGAATTGATCTTCCACTCAAGGTGAATAACAGGGCTTTTTTCAAAACCTCGGCACTACTTCAAAGTGACATCTTAAGGCATAGCTTATTGTGGGTGAGGTTAGTGGTGCAGGTTCAGGCACAGGTAAATGGCTGGTTGCAGAACCAAAATTACTTCAGAAATAAGTGCTTACTGGTGTTATTGTAAGCAGCAGCTTGTTGACTGTTCCAAATGCCAAAAGCTGTTAAATTTTATTGTGATTTTGTGGAGTGGACCCGGCATTAGGAAGAAACAGCTTCCGTGAAAAGTACCACTTAGAGCCAGAAATATTTTTCAGCAAAACCAGCTTGCAAGTCTGGTTTAAATCCCAGACAGCTCTATGATGATAAGTTCAGAGAAACTCTTTGAATCCAGTGAAGTTCTTACAGTGCAGGAGCTGGGGGAGCCTGGAATATAAATGTGATTGCTACAGCTTTTATTCTGTCCTCTCATCAGTAGGAGGGCAGGCCACTGAGAGTACATCTCACCAAAGCCCTCTGTCTACCTACTTAATTCTTGACCTGCTCCAAAGTCCTGAGTCTTATCTTTAATATCCTGACAGGGGTAGGGCCTGCCTGTTCTATAGGAACGGTGCAGTTAATAGTATTTGCTTCAATATTTAGCTGATTGAGACCTTAATTTTTTCTGCTGTGAAAATTATCGCCACTGTCTATCCCACTGAGGCCAAAGCAGCAGTACAAAACCCCATGCAAGACTCCTGCATTTCGAGAGATGTAGTGGAGGAGCTTGTTTTCTTTTCTGTTCCAAGTCAGGCAGAAAAGGAAGGAAGGGACGTCAACACATAGAGAAATGTCCTAACCATTTCTGTGGAAAGTGGACTGTGATCACTGTTTCTGACAACCTAAGATTGCTCATATACTGACATGTGCTATCCCGTTTCTACGCTCCACTTAACTGTCTCATCTACCTGTCTCTCCCTGTAACATCTTTAAGGTTATTACGAGCACAGTGTGTTTATGCAAAGCCCCTAATTAATGCCACACTAAATAGAATTAATGTTGTGACTCATGTATTAGGATGGGGGTTCAGGCAAGTTGAGGCTCTGGTCCTGCCTCTCTCACAGGCATCCTGTGTGTCACAGACTCTCAACTGCAAAGTGATGTAATAATCCTTGCTTGTCTGCTGCGGGGATGCAGAAATTCAGTACTTAAATTACACTTGCCTTGGTAGTGACAGTCCTTAAAATAAACTCAAAGCACCCTCATGAAGTAAGCAGCAACAGTATTTCCACACTGCAAAAAATGGGAAGGACAGAAAAGTGTGCAAGTAGTAACTGCTAAAAATAGTTTGGTAACTCTTTTCCACTGTATCAGAATGTACAGGTTCATAGACTCCAGACAAATTTCTGAAACTTTGTAGATGCAGAACATTTCGAGAACTGGTGACAGCATTATCGGTAACATTATTGATTCTTTTACTGAAGCTTGAAGGGGAACTGGCTGTGGCACCAGGTTTCTTGGCCCCACCAAATCTGGATTATGCTGGATACCAGAAATACATAGATTAAATGCTTCCGTTTGAAAGACCTGTTCTATGTGGACTGCACCCCAACGCCGAGATAGGATGCTTGACAACATCAGATAATCTCTTCAAAACTCTTTTGGAAATGCAACCCATGAATTCATTCGTAGGAGAGGGATCAGGCCAATCTGCAGAGGAAAAGGTAAGGTTCTTCATTTGGTGCGTTGTCAGTACTGTTGCTGA
Organism: Cariama cristata; assembly: GCF_000690535.1. Classification (NCBI taxonomy): domain Eukaryota; kingdom Metazoa; phylum Chordata; class Aves; order Cariamiformes; family Cariamidae; genus Cariama; species Cariama cristata. The sequence continues at coordinate 27,598 of NW_009607928.1, forward strand.
CATGTGGAGCACACATCTTACTGTGCTATTTCAGCAAGAGACTTCGTTTCTAGGAAAAAAAGATGCATCAAATTAACAAATATCAGCTGAGTGTTAATAGTAGTGATGATAATGTGCCAGCCTGTGCAATGTACTGCACTAGGGAGGAATTTAGACCAGAGGAGTTTGCACCAGAGGAACATCTAACCTGTTATGCAGACCATTTCTTTTTCACTTTGAATTTAATGTGGGGTGGGAAACAAGGTATGAATCTGTCTTGCTTTTTTTTGTGTGCATTTATAAACAAGTACAGTGACATGAACTTAACTATCAAAAGTTACGGTTGGTTGAGTTGGCGAGTCTAGGCTTCACCTTTGTGCTTTGTTTCTGTCTCCTGTGTGATAAACTCCCTTTGGATAGCTTTCCTGCTCCTTCCTGCTTGTGCCAAGCTTAGGAAGTCCCTCCCAGCCCGTGGTCCTGGCTGTTTTCTGCCACACTCACTGCGCAGCCTAGCAGTGATATGTAGGGTCTGCATGCCCAAGCCTAGTCCTCTCCCACCACTCCCCTTCCTGGGCCCTTGATCCCAGCAGGAGACATGTGGCTGCTCCAAGAGACTTCCCTTGCATGCAGCACCTGAGGAGGAGGTTTTCAGGGGGTTTTAGTTTTCTGGTAGCCTGAAGAGGTGAAATCTGGGCAAGGAGGCTGTCTGACCATCTCTTAGCCTCAGCACCTCTCTTGTACCAAGTCTGGAGTTTAGCAGAATAATAACATTAATAACCTATAAGCTATCAGATGCTGGGTTGAAGGGACCAACCCTAATACATACAAAAGCTTTGTTGTTTAATATGGAGTTACCTGGGGCTCTGTAGTTCTGTTCATAGTTGAGATATCTGACACATAGCTATCTTAGTACAGCCAAACTGATTCCAGAAAAATGCAAGACTGGGTTTTAAGCATGGAACAGCACTGGTGCTGTGCTTAATAGGTTAAATGAATAAAGGACGAGCAGGAAAGGAAAATGCAATCAGAAATCTCAACTAGTTCTGTTATCAGACCATGCTGTCTTCTGCATCTTCCTTTCTGAGTGTAGACCTGAGAACCTATGTCCAGATGCCCCAAAAACTGGCATATCATGAGACTGAGCCTTCAGCTCCCCATCCTTACCAGAGTTAATTAGATTTCCCCATGACTGCCACTTTTGTTCTGCAACTCTCCATCCCTTTCTTTACTCCCTCCTTTTCCTCTGAGCATGGTTTTGTTTTTTTTTTTTTCTTATCACCATCAGATCATGGAGGTTTTGCAGGAGGGAATACGACAAATCTGCGTGCAAGTAGCCAAACGACACTTCATTTCCTGGGGGGACCTTGTGCTTTTCATGATCAGTTCTCATCCACTTTAGGGAGTGTGGACAATTATATATGGCACTCATCATTAATTCTGCCTAAACCAGGGCTGAAACAGAGGCTAAGCTGCATTAATGTTGTGATTTCAGTTCCTGCTACAAGTTTTTCTTCATTTCTGTCTCAGTTCCAGAGCAGGCCTGTGGGGAGGGAGAGACTAGCATATCCATCCTCATACAGCCTTGCCGACTGGTAAGTACCCTGCAGTAACAGGGTTTAGCTACCATGCAGGGTTATTCCAGTGATCTAAAACCAGGGGCTTTGTTCCATTTATTTTTTTTGTCTGGAATTCGTCTTAATGCAAGTCAGTTTTACTTTTAAGTGAGTTTTGCAGAAGTGCTAAGCACTTTGCTAAAGCAAAGGCTCCCTCACAAGTAGTAGGTGTGTTCAGCGTCTTGCAGGATTCCTTTTCCCCTGCCTGCCACCAGCAATACCCACTTGCAGGCAGTTGGATATGGATAAAGTAGGCAGTGTTTATGGAAATTCCTGTGATACCTCATGGCAATGTATGCTGCAGTATGCCATTATTCAGAGTGTCTGTCAGACTCTCGTGCTCCTGATTTGTACTTTGCTCTGGCTTATTGGAAGTTTAAATGCACCACTGAAGATGGTATCAGACAACCTGCATTTAAGAAGCCATCAATTGTTACCAATTTTGGGCAGTTTCTGAAGGTGTGTTAACATGACTAATGGTGATGTTGGGGTTTCTCCCCAAGACAAGTTTTACAGGATTGAGCATACTCGCATTCTCTGTTGCCAGCAACCTGTCTCATGCTTATCACTGTCTACAGTTGATTTGGGACATACCTACATCAGGGAAAGAACATACTCCACTAAAACCATGACCTTATACTTACGTAAGCATATACTTTCTGGTTACTTCATCCATGTACTTTCTCTGTAGACAAAAGGACTCTTACACTTGAAGTCTGCAATTTCTTTTGTCTAAAAAAGTAGTACATACAGATGAAAGCAGAAGCTATTGCCGCTTCTGTTTGAGAGTTACTGATCTTCTCATGCAGTATGGAGAACTTGACATCTGGACACAGGACCTTGTGCTGTCAACAGTGGTGTGGCTTTCTGGCTTCTTCAGTCCTCAGTCCTTTCTGACAGGTAAGCAGTGATGGTTGTAAAGAACCAGACATATGGTATCACTGCCAGACGTTTATTTTTTACCCTTGGTGTTAGCTATGTTTGTGATGCTGTTTGGAGAGTCAAGCACAGTTTAAATAAAAAGACAAAAATCAGCCAAATATCAGAATAACCATCTCCTGAAAGCAGGGAGAACAGTCCAAATTCATCCTGAGTCTCTTCAGAAGTCTGGAGACAAAGCAGCTAAGGAAATATAAAAGCTTGAATTTCATAGCTTAAAAAAGGTTAAGAGGGCAAGTTTTCCTACTGTTATTATTTAACCAATTCAGTGCATATGGCATGGTACCATTCTGGTTTATTCCTTAGCATTAACGCAGTTACCAGGCTAAGTAATAAAAATAAATCAGTCTCCCGGTCCCCTTTGTGGACTTGTTGCCACAGTAGGGGATGAAAAGTCTCCAGCAGTATATTGATGTCTCACTTCTTGTCATGATGACGGTACATATGCATGTATTAGTCTGAAGACCCCACTGAAGCCACATGAGAGCCCAGTAACAGTGTATCTCAAATTCTGCACGGCCACCAATGGCACTGACATAATCTTTGGCTAGCCTAGCAGAAAGGTGCCCAGGAGCTCCTCACAGAACACTTTGGCCGGGCTGCCATCGTTCCCTGGAGAAGATGGGCAGGGGGAGCCCGGGGCATGTTTGCAGCCCTGACAGCGAAGCACCTCTCCCTGTCTGTGGAAGTAGGAGGGGATGGCAGCATAAGGGCTGGCAGGCAGCTCCTCTTCTCTCTGCTGCTCATGTCGAGGTCCCCAAATGGTGCTCATCTTCGTGCCACAGGCACAGAGAAACCTCACTGTATTTTTCACTCCTCTTACTGCCTCTCTCCAAGCTTTCTCTTCTGGGCATTTGTTCCTGTCAAGGGTCCAACGTAAGGACCATGCAGGCTAGAATAGCTGTTAGCCCGGGCTGGTTCTGAGTGGGGACATGGCTGGAGGGAAGTGGTGTCTCTGAGTGCAGACAGCAATGCTGGGGGCTGGGGGGTTGGAGGCGTTGGTTGGTTCTGTACTGTGCAGAATGCTTTGTTTCCAAACAATTGCATTCATGCAGCTTTTTTGCCTTACTTCAAATAATAGTCAAAGTTAAAAAAACAAAACAAACCCTAGTCAGTCTCAGGCTTGAGCACAACTGCCCCAAGAGGGGCACGTTAACAGTTCTGACATTAAAATTACTGTCTGGATATTGAATTACTGAAAATACTATTTTTTAAAGCTGTAATGCAGAGCATGGCACGCAAGAACAACTGGCCTTTGGATAAGGTGTGGTTGACTGCAAATGTGACCAAAGAAGATTATGGCCACCCACCAAGGGAAGGAGCCCTTATCTGTGGTCTTTTCATGGAAGGTAAGAAATAAACTTAAATTGCTTGATCTTAGTAACCTAGTTCAGGGACTCTAGCTTCCTTCATTGGTTAGATAAGCCCCATCAGGAGTTGGACTAAAGTGGTGTGATCCTATGACCAGCACTGAGGAAGTTTAGGAATGGTGGTGGATTGTTGGTGTTGGTTCACTGTGACTTTAAATTTCATAGCAGCTTAGTGTCCTAGTCACTGGCTATACTTCATGCATTTAAATAACTGTTAACTGAGTCTGAACAACATCTGCACTGTAGTAAAGCAGCAGCTTTAATCTAGTTGAGGTTCAGAAGCTTAAAGACTATTCCAGAGACTTTAAATTTCACGCCAATACTGATCACCGAGAAATTTTCTGCAGTTCTTAGAGGTGTAGAACAGGGTTAGTAGTTACCAGATGTTCGTAACCTGGATCAAGCCATCTACACAGTTCCAGGGGAAAAAAAATACACAAAAAAACCCAAATAACCCAAACCAAAATAAACAAACCAAAAAAAGACATCAAAAAAACTATTTTCAAAATAATCTTTCTCCTGGTTTTTTCTTCCACCTTGGCAGAAAGTTGTCAGTTCTACATAAACAGATCTAAAGAAGTCCGATATTTTTTTTTTTTTCTTTGCTAGGCCCTAATACTTCCAAAGCCATTGGGGAGACATACTAAGAAGCAAGGAAATACTTGAGAACCCCTGTGTTAAGTGTATCATTATACCTCATGCTAAGTGGGTGATATGTAAGTATGAAGAGTAGATTTTTCATCTAGGTTTCCAAGTAATCAGTTATTGCTGTAGCTGTAATATGTTGTAGGCTGTCCCTGAATGGAAATCATGTTCATCTTTTGAGCTGCAACCCCTCTTCTAACAACTTTCAGAGGATAAACATTGTACCTTGCTCTTTTGGAACTGTATTTTCCTGAGACTGAAACATCTAGTTTAGGAATGACAATTAAGGATCGCAGTCAAAATGAGATTTTAGTTTTAACTTAGAAAGGCTGTCAACTAAGTTACAAATAATATGGGGAAAGGTGAATGTTTCCAACAGACAATTAGAGAAACATCATCATTACTCATACTCTTCACCAGACCTGAATATAATAAAAGGAAAGCAACTCTTTTGGAAGGGAGTTGCTACTACAGCGGGTAAGCTCCAATGGGAAACTCAGGGTGAGGGGTCTGGAGCAACAACAAGCATGTCATTTGACTGTTGCTTTTTGAAAGGGTAGCCTGAATTTTTCAGAGGATTTTTTTAAAATGTCATGCAAAGGGCAATACTGTTCATTCCTCCTCTGGATATGAGAAAGATATCAACAAACCTTGTAAGCTGCGGTTTCTGTGTTTGTGTTGGTATTTGCAAATATAAACTTTCCTGTTGCCACATAAACACTCAAAATCCACACCAAGCATCTGCAACTTTTTATGTGCTAGTTTATGTTAGAAGAACATACAACAAATTTAACAAATCCAGCAGCTTTCAGAAAGTGCATGGCCCTTCAGCAGCACAGAACTTAACTACACTGAAGTACCTGTTTGTTATCTCACTGTACAAACACATGCTAAATACTCCGCTGTAGTTCTCTACCTTTTGGAATACTTAACCATAAACTAGTGGAGAATTAGGAGAAAATCTGAGCACTTGACTTTAATAGGCACATTCAGCCACAGGCATACTCAAAGTCCCAACTGTAAGTAGTTTCCAGTCCCTGCTTTCAATAAAAGGGCATGCTGGTGAAACCAGAAGTCCAGTCCAGGCAGATGCTATGTACTCATCTCCACATTCATACAACGAGACAACGCACAACAGGCCAAGAACAGTCTATGCTAAATCTGTACGTTTAAATGTAGCTTTAAGTATTTAGCAATAAGCAACTGTTTAAACCCAGATTATTCTGGTCTTGCACTACAGAACACCATGTAAACCATGTGCCTAGGTTTATTGCAGGTGCCAGGTGGGACATCCAGCTGGGGACCATAGCTGAAGCCTGGCACAAGGAATTGACTCCAGCAATGCCAGTCATCTTTCTAAGGGCTATTCCAGTGGATTGAAGGGAGACTAAGAATGTTTACAAATGTCCACTTTATAAAACCAAAAGCAGAGGGCCAAATTACATATGGACTTTCAATCTGAAAAGCAAGGAGAAGCCAGCTAAATGAGTTCTGGCATGAGTAGTTTTACTCTTGGCAGTTTACTACTAAGCTTTCAACAGTATGTGTTGCTTTCTCAATCTGCCTTGTAGTTAAAGCAAAAGGAGGGAAGTATTTTTCACAGTCAGCTGGAGCAAGAGATTTGCCTCACAAAAACCCAATCCTTAGTATAACACTTAAGTGCTCTATGTTGTTATTTCCTCAACCGTCAGTGTTGTGTTCATGTGTTTCTCCACATAATTATTATCGATCTGCAAGTATTCCTTCATTACACCAGCTACAAGAAAGTAAATGGGAAACATCAGTATCTGGGTGTAGTTTTACTCACAAAATACTCCACTTGATTATTCTTTATTCTCTCTACATAAAATGAAATGTGTATCTTACAAGAATTTTAACATAATCATACTGCAATACAAACATGTTGCATTTAAACAAAGTTGGTTGTACATATAAAAAAAATCTAAGTATGAGCTGTATGTAAAAAAAAAATAATCCTGAACTCTGTGATTCAAACCAGTTAACCAGTTATGACTGCTGTAAGATAGCTGGCTCAGGGAGCAGGTGCATCACAGAACAACGGCTAGTGAGCAATTCTTTTTCTTTATTGGGATGATGTTTAAAATTAATTTTTTTTTTGGTTGTTTTTTTTTACAAAACACTTTTCCACTTCATGTCTCAGTGATTAATTGCACTTTGGAATAAAAAAAAAAAAAATGATCCTCCCACTGGTAAGTTGCATCAGCTTTGGCTGGAATATAATGACATTCAGGTGAAAGTACCCTTCCCTTCTTTGCATAAGTTCCATAAACTACAGGTGGAGGAGTAGGTTCAGAAAGCAAGGCTTTGAAAACTGAATCTTTATGGTCAAGTTGGAACACAAGGGGGTTTTTTGTTTCTTTAAAGACAGGGTATGCTTTACAGGTAGTTGTTAAACACCCTTTCTGCAAACTTGCACGATTATATAAATAAAAATATTGCTCAAATTGACCAAGTTCTCCATCATGTGGTTGTGTAGGTCTGTTAAAAATTAACCACTCAAGGTTCAAGAGTGCCATTTCACTTAACGTATAGGTCTGTGCATGTAGATTTCTCTACCAAAACATTTTCCTGAGAGATCTTTTGCATAAGACCACATCAATCAAAAAGTTCCCAACACAGCAATGCATATACTATACTCTAAAATTCTATCTTATATAAAACATAGTAATAACCTGTTGAAGTCAAAAATTGTCAACATATTAACCAGTTGCAGGCACAGCTTGAGTTCAGTGTTCTCAATTGTCATCCGCCAGTTGTTTTTGTAAACTAGAAGATATGTGAGAAAACAATGTTAGTGCTTTTTAGGAAACTCAGGCTCCCCATACACAAACAATTTCCATTGCTGAAGACGACAACTTCCAAAATAGCATTTCTATATGGATTTCAAAATAGGCAAAAGCATTTCAGTTTCTTAAGCAAATGAGTTTTTACACAGACACTATGACTCACTTTAATGAAGCTGATTTCAGCCTAGGAGAAATCTGAAGTCCAAGAGACTTCTGCATAGGTCCAGGGATCTGCCCCAGGCCACAGAAGTCAAGTATTATTTAAAGGGCTACAACAGTTTAAAAAAGGAATGACCACAGGCCACAGCCCTCACCTTTCCAGGTACTCCTTGACGTTGTTGTAGCCGTAGAACTTGGCCAAGTGGATGAGCATGCCCGTGGCACAGCGCCCGTCCCGCCGACGGCAGTAGCTGCAGTTGCACACCCCACGACAAGGAGGACAGATCCAGGCCTGGGAGCCGGGGTAAAGGCAAGCCATGAGTAAGGTTATAGTCACCTTCCCGTCACTCAGACAGACCTGAGTATGGCTTCCCTACCGTGTGATCATTCAGGGCAAGGTTTTAAAAGCCTGTTATCAGCCAGCCAACCAACCTTGTTAAGACTTTTCCATTTATGTAGGATTAACGAAATTATTAAGTACTACACTGTTTGCTTGAATCCTTCTTACTCTGAAGACTCAGGTTCTCTGATGTGCTCGGTATTAATTTTCAAGTAGACTAAAGGCATCTATAATGCCTAATGATAACTCATCCTATGCTAGGCTGACTGTAGTGAACACCCTAGAAAAGATGGGTACTCCCTGTGACAAGTTTCTTTGACTCTGCCTGCTGGTATAGCACGGATTCCTGGGCCTGAATTACCCAGCATGTACATGAAGTCAGGCATCTCCCAGCTGCTGAGCAACTGGCCACGGACACGCAGGTGCTAACAGCCTGCATTACAGTATAGCAGGCATTGTCACACTGGGCCAGCACTTAGTTCTCTTCTCTGCTGTCCTTCGGAACAGCCCAGAAGTCCGTCTCTAAAGCAGAGGTGGGGGAGAGGAGGTCCTAGAACAAGCTAAGCATAGAGAGAGCTATTCTGCCAAGAGGTCTTTTTGTACCCATGTGCCTCATGCTCTGGCAGGAGCCTGTGCTTGCTCCTTGCTCAGTGCCTCCATGGACAACAGAGAAAAGGGAACCAACCCTAAGATGTTTAGGTATCCTTCTCCTTTTTATCCTTATTTAAAAATTAGAATCTAAAACAAGGAACCTGCTTTGCACGCTATGTTACTGAGAGCATTAATAAAAAAAAAGGGGGGGGGTGTACGTTTTGGCATTTTTCTGAAAGGGTACAGATTCCTTTTCTGAAAAGCTCTCATGCTTTCCCTCCACTATCTGGTAAGCAAGTGGAGCTTCAAAGCACAAAGACAGGTGGATTGTAACCCACATCCAGCACCTTCCACTTGAGTTCCAACAAGATCAGTGTCAGCTGTAACAGTACTACAGATCTTCTCATGGCAAAAAGCTTTGAACACCATGTTATCATGAGCATATACTCATCACAGCTTACTGACAAAACCGTATTCATTACACTTTCTTTCCAAGTCCAAGAAATGATACTTACTGGATCAAGCAGTGCTGATTTCACATCTTCCCCATATCGATTTCGAAGACATGGTCCGCAAAACTGTCCCCTTACTCCTCCACAGCCCTGGTTGCGACAGATTGTCTTTGTATCGGTTGTCTTTTGTCGACACTGGTGGCAGGTACTACCCTAAAGTTGGAAAGGAGAAACATGTATTTATGAAGGACATCTTAAATGTTCGTTGCTGAACTGTCCTAATGTATCTGCTTATAGCAAAGCACAAACCTCAAACCAAAGTCAAATTCAGCAATGAAAGTCTTGGTAAGAACTGTAAGTTCTGTTATTATGATAAACCATATAACTATCTGGAGAGATGATAGGAGTTTTACAGAGACAGTGCCCAGCCTCAGGTGCATTGGGAGTCTCAAACTCATGTTGTAGTTCTCATCCTTTCCTCTATCTAGGAAAAAGCTAAAACTATTCATAGAAAAATGACCTTGTGACTCATCTCTACAAATACAATGACGCATGCAATATATAGTAAGCTGATCATCTAGATCTTTATGACAACTAATAATAGCCAAATCCAGTGAAGGAAAGGAAGGAATAGTTCCATCACAAGCTTTGGAAATGACCCAACCTGTACAGAAATGTCATTTCCAGGGGGTACAAGGAGCAGCAGTGGTCACTATTATTTAATGGTACAACCACCACCACATTTATATTAAGTGAGAACAAGAGATACAAGGAATGTCAACTCTTATCAGTGGTGAGTCATAGCTATAGCAAATTTCACTTAATAGCTCTATGGCAAGAAAGCAGTTCTTTGTAGAGGCAAAAAGTTAGTGGGGCGTATCAACCAGCACAGGCAAGCCCACAGAAGCCTGGCAAAGCTTTCAAAGTTGTGCTTGTGAAATACAGTAATGCTGAGCTATGCCCTCCAGAACTTCAGGAAAGCATATCTTTTAGCAAACACCAGTGAATGATTAAGAGACTTTCAATTTCAAGCACATTGACACACTAAAGAATACAGCAGCCACTTACTAGAACTTTGTCATAGATTTTGTCTTTAACAGTGATTGCAATGTTGTCCAAGTCCTCCTCAGTAATATCCTCTACTGGACGGTGACATGAATACTTTGATGATCTCCTTCTTTTGCGCACTCCACAATCCCCCTGCTAAACAAATTCATCTCAACACCTTTTGTCTGGTGTCATGAAGACTCTGTCACCACGCTTGGTGACAAATTCTTTCATTTATAATGCATATGCAGTCTAGAGGGGGTGGACCTCAGGCTCGGGGACCACTGGAAGAACAGGGGATAGAGTTTCCAAATCATCACTGCCTCTCTCTCCCTCTCCTCCCTAAACTTTTCTCTACTCCATTTATTATTCATTGTGTTTGTATGTTCTTCCTTCCCATCATTGCTGCTTCTATTTCCACTAATCCCAAACATGTTTGTTTTTCTGCTACCTCCTTTTCTTTGTGTTCCTTGCACGCCTCCACTGTAACTCTTCACACTCTGTTTCCTCCCTGTGAAAATAAGGAACTATGACCATCTGTCTTCCCATGGTTTGCTCCTTCAGTCTCCCAGCATACTCTCTAATTGCTTTCTCCAATGACAATCTCTAATGTCCTGCAAAATACCTTTACTGAAGTTTTATGTTAGGCCTGCCATACCGAGCCCTTTCTTATTATCTTGTTTGTTATTTGGAAGACACTATCAAGTGCTCTTTTTTTCCTTCCAGGTATCATTCTCTTTGACTCTTGTTCAGGTACAAGTGTTGTCTGATCCTTAGCCTTCCACCTACTCAACTCTTAACACCTCATTTGTCCTTCACCCTAGATCAGCTCTATTCTCTCCAAAACAGTCATTTACCAGCCCAGGTTCTCATTCAGTGGTAGTCCACTTTTTTTAATAGCCAAGTTCCCTCTCAAATGCTTGAGCTATGCCCAGCACTTGTTCCTACAAGCAGAACTGGAATGCAGCCTGTGCAGATGTAAACTTAGGCTCTTCCTCATAAAGGCTATAGAGTAAATATAAGCAAGACAAATAACCACCATAAGCTAAGGGAGGAAGAAAACCCGATTTTTTTAAAAATGAGGAAGAATAAAACCTGCAACTTTTGAATGGCTAATCAGTGCATCAGCAGTTTGTTGGTGCAGATTCCCTTTATTCATTCTAAGTTCAGCTATACAAGACCTATCTTCTCTCTGCTATTTCCAGAGAAAGGTTGTTGCTGATTTTTTCTGACTCTGAAGATAGAGAAGATCTGCTTTGTCACCTCCATCATCCCCACTGCCTTGCCACTCGAAGGCCTCCTACATTGTGGGCTCTAGTAATTTTCAGATAATGAATAAATAATAGACCATAAGTAAGCTGCCTTGTTATGTTTGGACAACACAGGCCACAAATAATAGACCCCAGTTAATGGTGAAAGATGAGGTGGGAAGGCCTGACATAACTTCTGTAGCTAATCCCAATCAAAGGTTCTCATTAACTACGTGTAGGGTGTGATGTCTGCTCTAAGTGCTGGCCAACAATTTAAATGTTTCCTAATCCCTGACTACTATAGATACCAAAGTCTGGCAAATACCACACTAAGTCTGCTCTTCAAGAGGTTTTGTTGTCTATAGCTACGGAAGTGTTCTGCAAATTTGACGGCCGACACAGTAAATTTTTCCAAGGCAAATTTTTCTGGTGGACGAGCATTTCTGGTTGGGTTCATGCGACGTGCTATCTGGCCTTCAGAAAATGTCCTCCTTGGGATCTTCTTCTGTTTCTAGAAAGAGAAGAAGATTCCATTAACTGTCCTTTCAGTTATGTTTGCAGTGTTAAACATCAGAAATGATCTGAAAATGTCTGTACCACGCTCGTAATATCACGAATTAATCTGTTTTTCTCCCACTCCTTATGTGTTAAGCCAAACCTCACCAATTTCTAGCATTCTTAAGTGTTCTCCCTACATGCTATACCTTTTTGGTCCTTTTAAAACACCACACCTTCACAGTCAAATTCTATTCCAATTAACATCAGAGGACTACACCAAAATTTTATGTATGGCACATTAAGGTAGATGCTAGCTCTCACTGTTCTTCAGTAGCTAAATGTTCAGATTTTCCCACAATCTGAATCCACCTTCAAGGAATAATCCAAATTGTAGGTTATCTTCTTTTATATTTTTTAAATTGAAAGGGCATTAATAAGCTTCTCCTACTTCCAGATTCCAAGGACCTGGAAATTACTAGGAGGCATAAGATACCCTCTTCATATTGTCACACCCATCAATTACTGCATGATGGAATTTGTGCAACAGAAGTCCTGCATGGACAACTATCATAAAGGCAGCTACTAAATCTGACAGCATAAACAAGATGTAGGAAGCAAGTCTGCTTGCTACCATACACTTTAGTTATTTCCTTCAAAAGAGGTGAAAGGCACAATACAAGGAGACAGGCTGGAAGTCAAAAACCAAACAGATGAGGTAACCAGAATACTCCTGATGCCCTCCCCATTCCTCAAGTAATGATACTAAATAAAAGTAGCAGGCTTATGTATGTATTCAAAGGATGTTTTAAGTTTCTGTAGCATTTAACTAGAGCTAGCAAGGTTCCAGCCTTTCAAAGACTGTATAATTTGGCTTCACTTTTTCACCTGAAAACCACCACACCAGCATTTCTACACTGGCTCCCAAAGATATGGCCCTTCAATTTTTCCTCAAATCTCTTCAGTTTATAACATATGTGGAAAAACATTACTCTATAATGAACCTAGAGAGGTTGACAGCTCTCTGCTTCTAGCCAAGAAAAGTCAGTTGAAATAACTACAGTATCATTCCAGGTTCGTGTTGAAGTGGTTCAATTTCATCAGCATAGCTCTACTGGGAAGTGTGGGACTTTAGAAGAAAAGCCTGCAAAAGGGAAATCAACAGGATCTAAACCCAAAGGAAAGCAACTACTATTCCTTATTCCCACATACACAGACATTTTTCTAGCATCTCAACAGTATTTCTGGGGAAAAAATGGTAAAGAAGCATCTCACCTTGATCTCCATATTTCTTCATAAATTACCATATAAAATTCCATTTCCTCACATAACCTCTGGTACTTGAATACTGACCAATAGCAAATCTATACAAATAAAGTGACCAAAACCAAAGAAAACCAGAACAAACTTGGTGAAAGGGTTTCACTAGCAAACAAGTTAATCCTAAATCTAACAAAAACAAGTGTCGCCCCTAGCCAGTACCAGAGACTTACCGAAGGAGTCAAGGTGGGCGTTTTCACTGGGAACAGCTCCGGTATGGAATTCAGTTCTGCCAGCAGCTGGGCAAGCTGTAATCAACAGTGATGCTGCATTGAAAACTCACTGCAAACTTGCAAATAAGCAGGGTCTATCATCCACTCTTCACATGCACTCTGAATTATATCTAAACACAGAGTTTCAGTGCATGAAACCTTTCTGGAGGCACTTTATTTAAGTGGGACTCATAAAAGGAGTTCATTTACCCTGAATGAGCAAAACTGCAGGCAGTACTAACTTCACAGCTCCCATTAATTCTTACTGGGAATTAGAATTAGCTAGAATTACATCCAATGTTGTCGAAAGAGCACTGAAGAAGCACATTACAATGTGGTTATGATATCTATGACCAATAACAAGAAATTCACAGTTTGTATGACAGGAGGAAGAAAAGGAAGACAGGGTACCCTTGGCCAGAAGACTGGAAGATGTTCCCTGTGGGCTGTTTTACTGAATGACTGCTGATAGCCTGTGCTTTCTGCCAGGGAAACCAGAGTGTCCCCTTAAGCAGTGACATGGCAGCAGGGAAAACTGTGCTCGTCATTTTTCAGTGGTCCTTAGTAGCAATGACTAGGAACTTCCCTTTTTCCATCACAACAGCTAGTGCTGATTTCACAAATACTGCAAACCACAGCCAGTAATGCTACATACCTATTGCTCTGTGCAGGTATACACAGGGACATGGGTACACGCTCATTTGTAAAGTCGTTAAACAACTGAGCCCCACTGGCAGTTCCCCTAACCAGGGCAAATGCAGTATCAG
>NW_009607928.1:41614-53405 GCF_000690535.1 Cariama cristata
ACAATCTGTTGCACCATGTAGGAGATGTCCTGGAGGTACATTTCAACAAAAGCAGCAGTTAACGCATCCAAAAAAATACTGACCTGTTCTGGAAGGCCATGATTAGGCTATCTTCTGAAAAGCCAGCAATAGCAGGGATGAGCCAGGCTGCTAGTTGTCTCTGAGACCGCCATACCAATCATGAGATTAAAAGCTAGATACAGCATTTCTCAGTAAATACCTCGGTGTGGCATTTATTAAGAACTAGTTAATGTCATTACAGTACCACAGCTAGGATGCCAGTGGATTTTACAATGGTTGAACTAGAAGGAAGAGTGGAAGGCAAGAAGGGTGGAAGAGCAGCAAGACCAACACAACAGCAGTGAGGATACAAGAATGATTAGAAACACAGGTACAAAACTAAAACAAGTTTTTACGTGGGAGCTGCAGGCCCACACACCCAAGAGGTGTACTTAAGCCCCAAGATTGCTTGGAAGCTGTGGCTTTTCCTGGAATACAGTAAAACCAAAAGAGCCACCTAGGACCCAACATCAACTCAGGTTTGCACAGCACCATGATAATTAAAGAGAGCTGGTGGCACGTTGGACAATAGAGGAAAAGTATTAGGGACCGATCAGTCTCTCTCTTTTCCGCACCTACACACACACATGCACACACTTTCAGTAGTTATAAAGCAAAGTGTAAATGTAAACATCACATCCCAGACAACTGAAAAATTACATTTATCATCCTTAGCAGTTTTTAGCTGGCTTTCCAATCAGTAACTGCAGCAGATCTGTCAGACAAAAATGAAAAGGAGAAACTCTATTGTACAAACGACACCACGAACCACCTGAAGGGACCAGCTGGTTTTCTGACATGTTCTGAATGTAAGACTGCAACGTGGTCATCTGTAACTTTGTTCACATCCTCATACAAAATGCTTGGTTCAACTCTAGTTTTGCACTTGAGCAGGCTAGCCTTGAGGCTCTTTCAGTGGTAAATGTCTGAGTGCTGACGGTTCTCTAGGGTTTTCCCAGGTAGAAAAATTCAAACACAAACCACCATGAGATTTTCCCAAAGTCCCAGCACAGCACCAGCAGGGACCCCAAAATTCAACTGTGCTGAAGCTAAGTACTCCAATGCAAATGTCAGAGAACAAAGCACTGCTCATAAGTCTTACCATGGCTTTATTTTCTTTAATATTCATGGCTCTCTTAAGCACAGCACTGGAACTTTCCTCCTGTGTTTCTTTAATGTCTTCTTCAGACTCTGAAGCAGAGCCCTCTAGTTTGTCCCACCGCTTGCAGCTTACTTCTTTTGAAAGAGGTGTGAGGGATTCACTGTCCTTTAGAGGTAAGTTAGAAAAAGCCTGGTCAGGCACTTGTTTCTCAGACGACTTTCTGGTGGGAAACTGCAAGGCAACACGAAGGCCAAAGCTTCTTCTCTTGGGGGAAACTTTCTTCTTCGCCTCTTCCTCCTCTTCTTCCTCACTACCCAATAAATTACCACGTTCTTCATCACTCAAGTCCAACTCCGTTGCCTAGAGGTGGGAAGAATCCCGTATTACATTATTGGCTGTTACACAGGCAAGTCCATTTTTAAGTCACTAATTCTAGGCAGAAGTCTCACCACCCAAAGGCACTGACATAAATTCACCTAAATCAACAAATATTTAAGAGTTCACAGTACACAACTTCTCCCTGTGCAGAGACCAACACAAGATCTACATATTAATATTGTCTGGGATACAGACATGGCTGTCTTCAGAGGAACAATCTTGCCCAGCACAGTCAGTCTACAAGCAGGGGAAGAAGTTCTCGTTTCTAATATGTGATGTTACATTAAATAAAGCCTTTTTTTCTCTTTTAAGATAACACATATTTTTCTGCAGCATGAAGAAAGAACATCACAGTGTATCAGAAACACTCCTACTAGAACATGAGGTTCACAGAGAGAAAAGAGACAGAAAAAAAGAAGTCAACATATACATTCACATGTAGGTGACTGCCTTTACCAGAACTCCTTTCTTGTTTGCATCCACCTCACTTGAAGTGAAGCCTTCAAATGGTTCCGTTTCAGAGTCAGTGTCTTCAGTGAAAATCCTCTGCAGTTCTTCAGTGAGGTATCTGGACTGAAGTCGAACCCCCTGTAAAAATACCAGCCAGTAGCTGTGAGAGACAGTCAGAAACAGAGTAGTCACACAGTCAAAATAAACAGGTTCTGAGGCTCAAGCAGGTACCAACTAGATGGCATATACTGTGAAAGCCCTTTGCCTGTCAAAAGAAAAAAAGCAGATGGCGTTCAGAGTTTCAGCACTGCGTTATTTTAACTTAGCAGGATTTTTTTTTCCTCATTTTAGCACAGGGCTTTAACTGAGCTGCTGATTGTAGGGGAAACTTTCTTCTTCATTGCCTCCTCCTCTTCTTCACTACTACCCAATAAAAATAAACTATCAGTTTTCTTATGTGTAAATTATCGTGTTGTTTTGTATGTTTTGTTCTGTATGTAAAAGAAGAAGCCTTGAATGGAAGAAAATGCAAACCACAACCACAGTGACAAAGAGCCCTCCTTTTTTCACTTAGCATTAGAAACAACACTCACCTCTGGGTTTGCTGCAGCAGCACTTAAGGCTCTTGGAGATGGAGTCTGCTCCTTCTTACATTGTTACACCATCACTGAAGTGACTGATGCCAACACAAACCACAAAGCTTTCAACAGCCTGACTAACATCCCTCCACCTTCCGACTGCTCAACGCTTTCTGTTTTAATGGTGCAGTTTTATGATTCAAACGTGTTCTAGGGTAGACAGACTCCAAATTTCTGCCTACAGATTGAGGAAGTAAAAAGCCCATGAAAAATAAACCAAGGTCTTATTAAAACACTCTTCATGATACGCACATTACATACCAATTAAACATGATGCATTTACTAAATCAGAAATTTATTTCCATACTTCCAATCAGAATTAGTAGAATACCATCTGTCAACTTGTCCCTGTCAGTCTCCTGAAAGACTTGTTCATAGTAGGAACATAACCCATGTTCACACCACACCTGCCTCTTGTAAGTAACAACACTGACTTCAGTTTGTTTCCCCGTTTTCCTCTTCTATTTCTTTCTTCCTTGCAAGATACAAAAATGACCTTTCATACAACGCACTTGCAAAATATCTTTATTCTTCCTTTCAATTCCCCCCCTTCCCTGACTTTTAATACACACTTCTTTATGTTAGGATAATATCTGGTGAAAAACAGATACAATGGATGAGTGGGAAAACTCTCAGGGGAATGGGAGGGGGGAGCTACTGCATATGCTGTTTCTTTACACATAAACATCTCCTACAAATTATTATGGGTAATTGGAATGAGTTTTCTCTGGGCAAAATTACTTTATTCTTTTGTTGGTAGCTGCAGTGCAGCTGCTTGAGAAAGGAACAAACACAATAGGGAAGTTACTTTTAAGTTAAATTGCATTTTTTGGAGGGAAACTAAAGTTTTTATGCATTCTGTTTTCATGAAATTTCACAATGAAGGTTGGGGTGGGAGAATAAGCTGTTTTTTAGCTAGAATTGACTAAAAATAACACACCTAGAGCTATGCTGTTACACCTATGAAGAACGGTCTACAGAAGGCAAAATACACATCAGGGATACCTATGGGAGAACCAGCTGGAACTCAGAAGTGCAGAGGTTATGGGAGTAAGATTGCAGAAAGCCCTGAGGAACAGCAGACATGCAGAGGTCGCTACTTGTTAATGCATTTGTGCAACAGCATCCTGATGCACTAACATCCCATTTACCATCCCAGCAGGGCAGCTGCCTTGTCTCCTCTCCCAACAACTGCAGAATTTTTCTGAACTTCCCATCATTTTGCTCTTCACACCAAAACCTTTTCGTTTCCTGCACAACAAAATCATGTTTTTATTGTACCATTTAGTGCTAAAGGAGTTAAACTCAATACTGATGGAGATTTAAAATAATTCTCAGCCCAAGGGAAACGCAGGAATGGTGAGGAAGGCTGCAGCACCAGCTGTAAATGTGGAACAAGTCTCACTGGGATTCCCAGTAACGCATGTTAAACTAACAGTACCTAGCTCTTCCACAGCATTTTTCATCAGAGGATTTTAAAATGCTTTGCAGCAAAGATCATTCTCATAATCTCCATCTCACAAGTTGAGAAACTGAAGTGAAGTAAAGTACGGTGCCTGCAGTCTCCAAAGCAGGCAGGAGAAGTTCAGGCTCCCGCACAAGGCTCCCTCTCCACCACCACCTCTCCTTGTTGATCCTTCTTCATGCTCCACACAAAGCCACAAATACAAGAGCAAACTACCTCCTGGTTTTCTGCGGTTACCAGTACTGCCATCTAGCAATAACATTACAAAGCAATTTAGAGGCCAGTATATTGCACTACATTTTAGCCACAACCCTTCTCCATAGCACAGACTGTGGCTCTACCCCCACATGGCTCCTGCATCCTCCTGAGGTGTCCTGGTTTAGCCAAACCAGGACTATTTCTCCTTTCAGGAGTTTTTCTTTCAGTTAAGTTTCTTCTAAGTAAGTGCACTTTCTGAAAGTATAGACAGTGTCTGTGTTTCAGACTTGGTAACGCTGGATATCTATAGTTGCTACTGAAGTATCAGTAGGATTGGTATGCAGAATGGCCCGTGTTTATACTCATCCCCATGAGAACCAAGGCCACTGCTGGCCTTCTTTTGTTAAGCGAGTAAAAAGTCGTAAAAGGGTCGCACCTGCAGAAGAGTGCGGACGGGACAGTGCTGGCCCAGGCTTAAAGAGTGACATGAGGCCATTTGCCTACAAAGGCTCAGAAATAGTACATACTCGTACAAGCCTCATTCTGTCTGCTTCCTTTGCTAACGCTAGTCATATTCCTTGTCTTCAGCACCTCTTAACCAGGTACTGACCTGATGGACTAGGAAGAGTAAAGGGGGGGGCGGGGGGGGGGAAGGCATTTTCAATTTTGTTACTAATGGAACGGAGGGACCTTTTTGAGAGCACAGCTGACAAACGTATCTTTTAGCACATCAGCCCATATCTATCAAGTATATAATTATAAGCTTCTGAAAGACTGAAAACAAAATTTTCCAGCAGCCAAGATAGCACACCAGTTCTCTTCCTTTCCTGTGAATTCAGCTGGTACCTCCAGCTACCAAATCAGAGAATGAAAAATATTAGATCATTATGCTGATCCAAGCTACTTCACCACTAAGAGCAGAGAACCAGCAAATCTCACAATTGCAACTGGAGCTGATGGTTTCTTGGGTCACCACCACTAAAACATGATTTTAGTGCAGAAACAGCACTGACATAAATTAGTGCAGAAACAGCATTGAGGTAAGATTCTGGAAGAAATATCTTGAAGTCTGCACACTCACAAATACCTATCTATTATCATTCATTTCCATGCTCTTATGTATCGAGAGCACATCAGCCCAGGATGGTAATTCTGTCTTTCCTGTTTGCTACACTTACCTACTTCCCTTAAACTCACCTTCTGATGAAACCCATTTTCCTTTTCATATTATCAAAAAGTTTTTAAAAGCAATCATTAAACCCTAAACGGATGGCAAGTTTGTTTACATTTATTTTTAATATGAGGACTGCAGATTATGGGTTTTGCTGCGAATTATGGCTCACGCAGCCTTGACACAGGCTCAGAGTACTACTGCACCCAAAGAGCATAACTGGGCCACAGCAATCTGTTCCTACCTTTTTTCCTGACTCCACGGAATCAAAATTAGCATAGCTGTCCTCTGACAACAGCCTCTGTTGGGAAGCATCAGCTTGGAACCCCAGAAAATCTTCACTGTCACTGGGGGCATTAAAAATGTCAGCCACATCCTTGGGTATCTGTTTCTGATTAAAAAGACACAAGATATGAGTCACACAGGCCAATTTCATAGGAAAACTCAAATTGGCAACAGTACAACTTATTTTTATACTCCTATGCAAGTACAAATCCGTATCACAAAATATACTATGCGTGAACTGCACTTCATTTAGCTAAACTCCAGGAAAATTCTGTACAGAGTGTTTTATTCCCTAAATACAGACTCCAGATTTGGGGCTAGGGAGGGGATATGATATGCAGGGTGTTTAACTCCACAGAACAGTGCTTCTCAGGTGTAAAAACACGTGTGTGCCTCATCTTTGCAAGCACGTGCTCCGTAGTGAAACCTACCATCGCTCCTCCTCTTACGGAGCAACAATGGCTCAGGGGTGAGGAACACACCTTCAAACAGAACGCAACGCTGAACAAGTGCAAAGAAACCTTACCATGAGATCCGATAACAGTACCGTTACATATTTCAGCAGACACTTCACTAAATCCACAAATAAAACCAACGCAACTCATTCTCCTTTGTCAGTACTGCCACAGAGCTATTTCCGCAACGCATGGTAAGAAAATGAAAACCCATTTTAACAGAGAACACCTCTCGTTTGCTAGCAGCCCAAGGTGTAGGCTCGCCAGGAGGAAGCACTGCCGAGGGTGGGCAGCAGCACTTTCTGAAGTGACCACGGTCACAACTTCAGAGTTCGAGAAGTCCAGTCCCAGCATGCAAGGAGACTTGTTCCACCACATCCAACCATTCCCTCTGGTCATGTACTTCACCAAGCACTTTGGACAAGCCTCTCCATCTAAGGGGCCAGTAAGGAAGCCTTCAGACAGCTCCCACTTAGGCTCCTTTAGGATTTGGTGTGTGGAAGGATGGGATGGACAGATCCAGCCTTAAAAACCTAAGCATTTTGCCAAGTTTCAAAACATGGTTTTATACATCCCAGTACCCTTTGCAAAACCATTCTGTTCACAGAAACGCTCGAGGAGAAAACTGTCCGCGTTACTCACCAGCACCGGGACATTTATCTTCTACATCCCCAGGACCACACATACAGGTCACACACGCTACTCTTACTTGAAGGAAGCCTCTCTGCTGTTGGCTGTGAGCTAAAGCCGCACGCGGATTTCCCACTCCTCTCACTACCTCTCAGGAAGGTGAGATGAACAGCTCCCTGGTGAGAGGGGCCAGTTCCTCCTCCGAAGGAGAAGGTCTCCAGCCCTGAATGTTCAAGAGAACGTCCCTAAGATGAACCCTAGAACCCAGAGCAGCCTGCCCTTGTCCACTGTCACAGTCAACCAAGGTTGCTCATACACAGCCCCATACAATGATTATTTTTTTTCTTTATTTATGCCAAGGCAAATGGCCCAAAGGAGGCTCATTCTCCAAAAATAATGTTGCTGACAAAATTCCACTTCCATTAAAAGCCCAAGCAGCACCTTGACCAAAGCTTCACTCTCTGAAATAAGCTACAGTAATGGGCATACATGGGCTTAATTTTATTCTTCCTCTGCTTCTATAAAGCTGATGTAAACTGATGCAAAACTGATGTACTGTTGCTTGAGCAAGAGCAGAATTCAGTTCTGAACAACTGACCCTCGCAGCCATACCACGGCACGACCCAACGCACTGCTGCAGAAGCCGTGCTGTCCACATTCGAATCCCTTTGGATATTCCCTCACCCCCACCTCTTACAACAAAGAGCCAGAATCCGTCTCCGTTGTTGTGGTGGAATCCACTCAGTACACAGCAGCGTTAAAAATGAAGCATTATGCATTTTAATGAGAAAACACAGAAGGAGCCATGAGCCTTGCTGCTATGAACAAATTACTTCCAGAAGCCACTGCTTTAGTTCTTGTGCTATGTTACAGCTGAGTTAGCCACTGCCGTCATTACTGCATGCCTAACTAATTTCTTCTTCATCTATTACTTCTGCATCTGCACCACAGGAGCTGTTATGGGGGTGTAATTACTGATTTTGAAAGTTATTTCCCAGAAGACCTTTTTTTGATCTTTATGCATTCCCAAATACTAAGGTACCGATTTAAGTAACTTACTGCAGAACTTCAAAGATTTTTAGTTTGTGACTTGCTCCCCATAGCCTGACTACAAAGAATCCCATTCAGTCATTGATGAGCGCCCATTTCACCAAAAGGGCTTAGGCTAATAACAACATCTGACATATACAAGGTGGGCATACTCCAAGAGTTTAAAGAGAGCACCCTCATGA
Source organism: Cariama cristata (assembly GCF_000690535.1). NCBI lineage: Eukaryota > Metazoa > Chordata > Aves > Cariamiformes > Cariamidae > Cariama > Cariama cristata. The sequence goes on from NW_009607928.1 coordinate 49,679, forward strand.
CCAAGCTTGCTCATCACCAGTATTTCTACACCTGAAATCACAAATCAAGTTTATTCCCAGTAGAAGTCCATTGCCATCAGCACACAAGGACGAGCTTGCACCAAACACCTCTGCCATGATGGGCTGGTTCACTGTTATTTACTGTGTAGTTCTGGAAGCCACAGACATTTCCACTTTTAACTTTCAATTGAAATACATTCAGAAACCGATTTATAATCAGAATCAGAGCCTAGCATTTTAACTCTGTCAACAAAGTAGCATATACCAAGAAAGAAAATACGTATTTGCCCAAACACAAATGCCAAAATATTAATCTATTCTAAACACATGAAAGATGCAGGCACTTCAAGAGAGGATCTTTTTGCCACTAAAGCCCTTAAAAAGGCAGGAAGGCAGAGAGGTGATGAACATTTTGAGCTTGCTCAGGGAAAATATTTCAACATGAACAGATCACAGGACACAACGGTCTGCTGAAATACTGCAGAGATGTCAGAAATACTGCCTTTTAAAGATACCAGTTACAAAAAGCTAAGTATTGAAACTCTAGAAAAAGCTGGAAATAATTCACAGCTGCTGAAAGACTCGAAGTCTTATTTCTACTAGGAAATTTTATAGCTATTGAGCTCAGTTATTTTTGCACATAAAGTACACTTACTTGTTTAAAACACCCACAAGGTACTTTTCAAAAGCAGGAGCAAACATTCCCCGCTACAAACAGCACACAATCCCACAACTGCCAGAATAACCAACCCTAACTATGTTTTTTTCAACAAAAGATCAAAGTCGAAGACACTTCCATCTCTCAGCTTCCCCTTCTCTAAATTTGACAAAATACCACCAGTACAACCAGGACAGCACCCAGATTATTTGGGCTGCATGGAGGAGAGTTACCGTTCCCACAGAAGCGGGAGCAGGCACCTCGTCTGTGCCCATGGGGGCTGGCAGATCCATCACCAAAGGCCAAGGGTGACAGAGATGGAAAACAAGGCCGGGAGGGATGTCAGACCTGTTTTGGCGATGCTCTCACACTCACCATGCAAGTGATGGGAAAAGTAAGGCACCTGTGATCCCCTCCAATGAAAACAACATTTTTCCAAGTGCCATCCCCATGATTTCCACCTGCCTTGTTAGGCAAGGAAAAAAAGAAAAGCCTGGGGTGAGCTGTTTTACGTTCCACATCAACGGGAAGAATTCTCATGTCTGAAATGAAAAAGCAAGTTTCCTGATACCAAAGCCAAAACAGATGCAACTTGCCCTTCTGCAAGGCAGTGCCCTGGCAGGCTGTGAGGAGAGAACGCTTACTGACATGCACACCCGCCGCTTCGGTGGGAAGCATCAGAGTTATTTCTACCCCACTGTCAACCATATTTAGGCTTTTTTAAGAGGTATTTGTACATATCACTTTCATTGCCAATCATCACACTAGCACATTCTTCTCTGACAATGATGTATCAGGAGAACATACTGTGTGAGAAAGCAGGGCTAGATATAATTCTTTATTTTTGCTCCTGCCATGAAAAAGAAATCAGCTGTGCTGTGTTCCCCGCATTCAAGTTTGTACAATGTATGGACGTTCCTCTTTGAAGCAGAGGACAGATAATTTCAGTAATGTTCAAACTCAGTCAAACTGAAATAATCCCAGTTTAATCTCAAACGTGTACTCACAGAAACCAAACTTGTGCAAAGTCACACCTTCAACACGCACTAGAAAAACTCCTGCCTTGTCCCGGGCTCAGTACAGAGGCAAGCCCAAGGCACAGCACCCAAGGGTTACAGGCACCGGATTTGGCTCGTAGCCCCGAAATAACAACGGAACAGGGAAGCACTCCAAGGCTGACAATTATGGGCAGCGCTACAAGAACAGAGGGCCCCAGCCAGAAGGCCGAATGATGCCAAACCAAAAACCCAAAACTATTTAGAAGTCAAGATCTTGGTCTTTCCACTGGAATCATAAAGGCAAACAGCATTGTCTGAAAGTTTAATTTTAAACATCATGCAAACATGTGAAAGATGTGGAAGGCAAAGAGAGGCAAAGTCACGTATTACCGTGCAGAAGAATCACACAAGTAGACACACAGTCAGTAGGACTGTCAACACCATCCAACCAGCCTGAGACTCAAGGGCAACAAAGAAACAAGGAAGGCAAGGAAGATCACAGGTGATCTCCACCGTTTCTCAACAGCACCAGAACACAAAAACCTGAAACCTTCTGGATGGTGAAGTATATTCCTGGCACGAGTGGCACGAGTGTTCAGAGAAAACAAGGAACAAGTGATACAATCAGTCATCGCACAGTTTTATGACCTTTGCTGGGATACTTTGATTCCACCGAAGGTGAAGATGGATTATGCCTGAGCCTGCACATCTGTCACAGCAACAACTCCTGGGACTTTCAGGGTGGTTCCCCCTGTCCTTGCGAAAAGTTATGGTAATTTTCACCCCAGTCAACCTACCGTTAAATCCAAGTACTCCATAGAATTTTAGTAAATTCAGCTGTTTTCAGAACAGTAGAGTATGGTTTCTACAGTGATTTGTCTAAACTGATAATTAAATAAGCTAAAACCCATCAAGCTAGTTTATCCTAAAATAAAGAATGCCCAACTATCATAATTACATGGGGAGTCATTTAAAATGTTACCTTCCATAGGCAAAATCTACCTGGAAACTATCCCCTACTTTTCAAAAACACTGATAATAACGTGAATATCAGCATGCCAGCACATGAACGCAGTCCAAACACTCTGTCAACTGCTACTATCTCTTCTTCGGTAATATCCAATCTCTCGTAGATCTAAATAGTAGTAACAGCTATTTCTGAATTCATTCTGCATAATTCAAGAGCATCCCTTTCATGTTACTTTCCGAGCCCTGGCATTCCAAAGAAAACACTTCTGTACACCACCACAGGCATGCAACGCGCCCCCTCTTCATATCTGGGCTGCTAGCGTCCAGGCTTTTTGGGTGCAAAAGCCAGCACCCCTTTAACAAGCTCCGTGTACCGAAACTGCTGCGCAGGGACCTGTTAAATTAGACCTTGGGATGGGAAACGGAACCCCGGGTCTTGCGACTCAGAACAATTTTGTACTGTTGACTTCCTTGGCAACTGGGGGGCATGTACTCACAAGCGAATTTACCAGTCAGCGGACGACCCGTGACTTCAGAGACAAGGAAACCTTCGTCACCACGACCTTCTGGTCCAGCCAGGATGGAACCCCCCCTGCTCAACACCGTGTCACAAAGAGGAGCAGGAGCCAGCAGAAGGCCTCGCTCAGCCAAAAGCAAGCTCCCACAAGAAACAGGAGAGCATCGAGAACAAACCGCGTCCTTCTCCCCTTTGCTGAGCCTTCAAAGAAACATGATGTGCACCCCTTTAGCTGTGCAGCAGAAAGGTGACTAGCAGAGAGTAAGAGCTTCTCCTTACAGCACCAGAGGTGAGAAGGAAGTGCCATTCGCTTCTGTTGTCCCGTGTCAATCAGGTTTCTCCCAAACCGTTTTACGGTGCCTTTATCCGCTAACGGAGAGCCTGAGGCCACAGGGAGGTGGAAGGTTTACACGGTCCCCGAGAGGACACAGCTCCTAACCTCGATGTTTCTTACAACCCTAACCCTCCATCAGCAAGAGCTGGCTCAGATTTACTCTTTATTATGCAAGATCCAGCACCGCTGCGGTTTCCCCACGCCGATGCTGGGCTTCCAAACCCTCCCCGGAGCTTTGCAAACCCTGGAAC
>NW_009607929.1:0-58861 GCF_000690535.1 Cariama cristata
GTTCCAGCCAAAGCTCTCCGTTCAGCCAGGCCGGTCTTCATCCCCGCCGGCTTGTCTTTTGACACATGGGGACTGCCTGCTCCTGCACCTTTAGTTACAGTGCTCCGGCTGCCCAGAGCCTCAAACACCCGCACTGGCTGAGGGAAGGGCTTTTGTCCCCTCCCTTTGCCAGTCCTCTGCCTCCCAGTGTTTATTTTCACTGGTATGATGAATCCATTTCCCAAGGAGATGGGTTTATGAGCACGTTCCTTCCTCTGGCAGGAGGGAGGATGGTCTGTCTTGCATGTCCCCTTCTCTGCTCTCTGTCAGCAGACAGAAAGTGCCATCCCTCCGAGAGCAGCAGGGAAGTCAAGGTTTCCTGACTGATGGTGGCAGTGCCTGGCTGCATCCTTGGGCTGTGAGGATGGAAGGGGGAGACGGGGAAGGTGCCTGCTGCTCTGCTCACCAGCATCACCCCAGTCTTCCCCATCCCTAGCTGCCTCTGCAGAAGCATCCAGCCCTGGTGAAGCACCTTGTACCTTGGCTGACCCACTTATTTTGCTAACTTGTAAGAGCGGTATCGATGCCTGCACTTCAAGTTTGCAGTGTGTGCGGTACCCAGGGTGGTTCTTCAGGTTCGGATGAGCAAGGACTGCTTTGAAAAGCCACGCTGGGCTTGGATGTTGTTCTCAGCAGAGAGAGGGTGTGACCCGAGGCTCCCCGAGTTTAGTGTTTTGCAAGGATTAAGGCTCCTTGCCTTTCTGTTTTTACACTTGTGCTTGGTTTCTGAGGTCTGCGAGTAGGACCAAAGCCACTCTTTGACATCTCCTCCCTGTGCAACAAAATCTCTTTCAATACGAAAGCTTGGCTCTTTCTGAGACTTGAACTCAGCAGCCCAAGCACTTCTTCCCCTTGTTATTATTTTATTGGAGCTGTTTTGAAAGCAAGCATTAGTCCTAATCTTTCTTCCTAGGGGCAAACAGAACATTTTGCAATGAACACGCATCGCAGGCTGTGAGGACACCATCGTTTGGCAGCTGGGGTAGCTACACCCTCTTATCAGAGACATTCCCACAGCGTGACCAGTTGTACGGGGCACCCATGGGAACCTGTAGGTACTTTTTGTCATGCTACAGACCAGGGCAGCAGTATTTCACCCAGCGCTGCCACTTGGGAGATGCACTACAGCCGTTCCTCAAGGGCCCAAGCTGCAGCTGGTGGCATGGGCAGACCCTGTGGAGCAACCGCTCCCTCTTGCACCCTCGGCCAAAGGACTGAGGCTTATGTTTGCCTGCCCCAGAAGAGAGTACAGCCAGCTCGGTTGGGAGCACAGACGCTTCCCTGGGGCCTTAGTGACACAGCCTGGGTCTAGACAGAGCAGTGCACACTGGAAACTGGAGTTTACACAGAACTTGGAAGGAGGTTATCTCTCCTGGTAAGTGTTGTAAGAGCAGGACACAACCCTGATTCCCCTGGATTTGGCAGTGGATATCTGCTGGAATTGCTGTGTGTAAGGGTGCTGAAGCAAGCCGAGTATTTCAGGGGGCACTAAGCCTTTTCAAACTTTCTTTGTCATGAAAAAAAAGTGTATTTGCTGCTTCTCCATGCATGCAATTTCAGTTTTTCTCCAGTTTTCTCACCCTCGCAATGGCAGGAGCATACAACTAAATTTCTGTGCAATATTGCCAGTGTCAGTGAGAGTCGGTTGGGAAATATTTACCTGTTTACTGTCCTTGGTAAGGTCATTTTTGCCCAAGTGCATATATATTTAGATACATGTATGTATATCTGCGTATCTGCATATATGTATCTCCATTATCTATATACAGCGATCTGTAGATCTGTATATAAACAAGGAAATGTAAAGATGGTTTGTTGTGATAGATAGATAGATACATAGATGGAGATCTGTATGTTCTAAAGTTTGAGTATTTATTGCAGGTCCTGTTGATTGACATTGTGTTTAAATGAAGAGTATTTATGGTATGCTTGTAGTCAAGTGTCCTTGCTTAAAACTGTTTTGCTGGCTGTTTTCCCCCATACTCTTCGAGACTCTTCCAGTGAATCCTTCAGGGCTCATTAAAAAAACCCAGCACCTGAATAGCCTGGTGCTGGCAGGGAGGCATACACAGCCTCCTCGAGTGGATGAGAATTTCATTTATTTATCCAGTGCTTTGAGCCCTGGAAATGGTGAGGAAGTTGCAGGTGCTCAGCACCTCGCTCTAAAAGGGCTTCTTTGGTTTTCACCTCTTATGTCAGGGTTTGCAGACAAAGTGGTTTTTAAAAATCCACCTGCTTTTCTGCCTGTTTGGACTTGAAACAGTGGCAGTCGTGGATGGCTCCTGTGCTCCTGTGGCACAGCAGGGCTGCTGCAGAAGCACGGACCAGTACGGCCGGGGGCTTTAATCCTCTGTTGCTGGTCACCAGTGCCAGCGTTCCCTGGGCTGTCCAGGACGGGGATGTCCAGTGCAGAGATTGTTGGGATGGGAAATGTGAAACACTGCAAAATGTATGCCGGGCTTGTCTGTAAAGCCCAGTGCTGTCTCTGCTCTGCTCCAGCCCAGAGCAAGCCCCCGTGCTGGCCTTGCAGGAAAAAAAACCTCTCAGCTGTCTGAGCAAGGTCTTACCTCGCCCGGGATGAACACCACACACCTCGGCAGGGCTCCTTAGTGTCCTGGCTTAGGACAGTGCAAATACTGTGCTGTAGCTTCTCCAGCTGAGCTGGTTTGGAGCTTGGGCTGGAAGCAGGGGTACGGAGGTGAATTGCCCTGCAGGAACGGGGGTGACAGGAGCACAGTGCAGTAGGTCACTGCTGTCTGTCCCAGGTTGCTTTTTCTCCTAAGTAGGATTGGAAAAGCTTCTGGGGAGGTGTTTTTGGAAAAGTATCCTAGTCTTCTGGCCTGTTCTCTGTTACCTCTTGCCCAGCCCTGTTGTTCTGGTGCTCTTATTGCTTCAGGTGCGGGTGAAGAAAGAGCATGGTTAATGTAAGGATCCTAGCCCAGCATGTTGCAATGACAAGTATTTTGCATTCTTTATGCCACTTAAGACCATGACGAAAGTCTTGGCAGCAGAGGCCAGTGTGTGCCCTGCATGTTTCGAGGCTTCTCCTTTCCAGAAACAACAGCGGGGAGTCATTGTGCAGCTTGGGCAGGGAGGGATTACACCAGGCTCTTCCAAAACACGGCAGGTGCCCAAATTATGATAATTTATGGGTTTGTAACTTTGTGCTTTCAAGGGATAGAGAGCCACAGTTCGAAATACAAGCTGTTGCTGACTGCAGGGGTCCTGAAGAAGGGATCAGTCAGACCTTCAGCATCTGTGGCGGGAGCCTCAGCTGCCAACCAGCTCCCCCCACCCCCATTAAAACAGAACATTCAGACCAGAGAACATTTCACATCCCATCTTGGAAAGGTGCTTGATCCCAAGAGATGCTTAGAGCCCAGTCCCTGCTTCCCAGCACGTTTGGTGATGGCCCTGAGGCTCCCAAGAGCCCCTCCTGGCTCGGGTCCTCCAGCAATGCCAAAGGAAAGGCATTAGGAAACCACAGCGGCTGCTGCCAGAGCTACCTGCGGTCTCGCAGACATGACTTCATTGCAGGTGTAGGCAAGAGGAGCAACGGTGAGAGGTTCTCTCACCAGCCCTAGAGACAGTCTGAATGCAGCTCCCCACTCACACCACCTCCTCGGCGGCTCGGGGGGGTTCAGGCTCCACCGCTGAGCTCCGCAGCCTCAGCCCGGTCCTGAGAAATGCATAAACAGCAAACGGCCTCTGGGAAGCCACTGCCAAGTCCTTTCTCCCTCATGTAAATATTTTTTCCTCTTAAGTGTACGCGAGTGTGAAAAATCCTTCCTTAATCTTTTTTTCTCTCTGGCTGAAGGAAGTGCTTGTTCATCCTCATGTGAGGACTGTCCTCATCTTGATATTTTGCAGCCGTCAGCCCAAGCAAGAACCACATTGCTGAAAACATTTCTTATCGCTCACAAAGCCATACTGCTCTTCCTGCCTCCCAAGCCCACTGGCATCAGACCAAATGGTGCCTACCACGGTGGGTGCCTGTCAAGACATTACACTCTGTGGCTGTTGGATGGAGGTGCCATGGGCTGCAGCGTATGGACAGCAGATTGGTTAGACAACCTTGAAGAAGCCTTTAAAAACAGTGCAAAATATCCATGGGGTTGCAGGGTCCCTGCTCCAAAGCCTGAAAGTCCCATCCTGTTGTGTTGGACTCATGTCAGGAAATGCGTGGCAGTTTTTCCTGAGAAAAAGCTGGGTCAGAAGCCGTAGATAAGTTTCTTGATCCCTGGCGCTGGAAGCAAATGGCTCAGTGGGAGATACGCTGATTTTCTGATACAGAGTTAGGAGGGGAAGGAAGTGTGTCTGCGTGTGGCAGAAGCAGTGGAAGCCCCACGTGCAGGGGAGCAGGGTGGAGGAGCTGCGTGGGTACCTGTTCACTGGGGAATCTGTTCTCACTGTTCAGGTGTTTTCCTACTCTCCATTCACCTCACCTGGTTCTTCTGCTTGGGAGTGGGTGGGATCAGGCGTAGGCTATCACCCCTCTCCTCCAGCCCTCTGCCTGGGCCTCGGCTAAGGTCTGTGTCTCATGAAAGACGTTGCTGGTGGTGGTTTCGGAGAGGAAGCGTGTCAGCGCAGTGGCCAGCCTTGCGCAAGAGAACAATGCTGAGATAAATCCGTATCGGCCTTCACTGTAGGACTTCTGTGATACCTCATTGTCACCCAGATACTACTGTGATACTCTGCCTCGATGTGAGTCTGGCTGAGCATGGGACCTTCTTTATAGAGACACGTTAGGCTCAAAAGCTGGAGTGCAAAGCTGCCGAGTGTGAAGGGCTGTACAAGCAGCTAAAGAAGAAGAGAAAGAAGAGTTCCCTCATGATCGGATGAGAAACACCCTCGTAGCAGCCTAGCAATTTGATACGGCGAGATGTTCTTTCTAGGCTGGGTTTTAGGACGATCTCCCAGGGGGATTTGCTGTGCTGTGCCCTGCGATGCCATTCCTGCCCCTGCACTTTCCCAGGTGCCTTGCTAGGCTCTGTGTAAGTTAGCTCAGGTCAGGTAGGACCTCTTCCCTTTCAGCTGGCTGTATATGAAAGGTGACTGTGCTGTAAACCATCAGGTCACAGATTTTTCCATTGGGATGCGTGTTACTCTGTTCCTGTGCTCTTGTTGAGCTGGACTGCAGTGCCAGATGCAGCGGTGTAAGCTGGAAGGTAACTCGTAAAATCGGTTGTGACAGGGAGTCAGTCAGCCCTCTCCATGATCTTGAAAACCTGCTTGTAGCAGGGTCAGTGTCTGATTACAGAGATCTTTCATGTGGAAGGTGGGAGGGTAAGAGCGGTGCTTTCATGGGTGGGCTGGAGGGGTAGGCGTTACTCGGCATGACCATTTTTTCTAGCACAGACATCAGAGCAGTGTCTTACCCTGAACGGCGTTTTGCTTTGCGTTGCAAGGACCTGCCTTTCACCAGGACCAGCCCTTTGAAGTGCTGTGGCTGAAACATCCCTCCTCTTGTCTTCTCCTGGCAAGCACAGGTTGTCCTCTTCTTCTTTTCAGCTTCTTGAAAGTGGAGTCATTTGTCAGCTTGCCAAGGTTTTGCACAAGGGAGATGTTGGCACACTCCTTGCCATGGGAGATGGAGCCCTGAGAAATGTCAGTGGTGGTGGCGGTGGAAAGGCAATGAAGGCAAGACCCACCCAAACCTGGAGGTCCTGCTGTCTCCAGCTGAGACACAAATACAGAGATACGGAGTACAAGTATATACAGTGACAGACATGGAAGTGGGGAAGGCATTAAGCTGGGCGCACAATGCACAGCTGTTGGAGTTGATTCATACCGCTTCAGCATAGCAGCTGCGGCAAAGGGGAGCTGTAGAGGGGAGACCCATGGGAGGAAAAAGGGAGAGCAGAGCCACAGAAAGACATTTTGTGACTCAGAACAAGAAGGCCACTCCTTAGTAACTGTATAGCATGATTTGTTTAGCTCATTTAAAAGCTGGCTATGTGGTTCCCTGTCCCTCCAGGGCTCCCTGCTGCAGAGAAAGACCCTTCTTAAAAGGGGATCCTCAGGGTACCTATTTATAGCATGGAAACCCCTCCAGGAGAGTCACCCAGCCCTGAATGAACATCTCCCCGTCCCCGGCAACAGAGTGATGTACAGGCTGTTCCTCCTGCAATCCCAGCCCCTCCTTCGCAGGGACCCAGCTGACATTTGCTAGCAGACTGTAAGGGACAGTTGTGGGCATCTCTCCCCGGCGCGGGAGGTGATGACACACCGGCTGCCGTCACGCTGAGCTGGCAGGGGCAGGAGGAGGCAGGGAGAGGAGCAGGGTGCCGGGCTGCTCCGGCTGGGCTGCCCCTCGCTTGGCGGTGGGGGAGAGTCAAGTGATGGGAGACGAGGGGTGCGTGCCGTTCCCAGAAAGGAAAGGTCAGGGCATGGAGTGATTATTAGCCTCCGAGCCAGAGCCAGGGGTGGCAGGGCCGGGGCCAGGGTGGCTGTGATTTCTAGGCATGACTTGTGGACATTGGCCAGGAGAGACAGAAATGAATTGGAGAGGGGAGAAAAGGATTGTTGGCCTGAAGTGAAGTGTGGGGCTCTGCAGAAGTGCTGGCTAGGGACATCATGAGCTCTCCCTACCAGTCTGCAATGCCCCCCTGGACCTTAGAGAGACCCCAGGATGGGGTGCTGGTATTGCATCTGCTCGGGTTTGGGCTCAGGCTGGGCTGACTCAGTCCAACCCTTCGTGCCGGGGGCAAGCCACCGCTGAGCGGCACACTTGGACTCACTTGTTTGGCTGCAGGATAGGATTTCAGTTTGCTACAGTTAGATGGCAGAGCTTTGGGGATTTTCCTTTTTGATAAGATATACCTAGGCAAAGGCTTATAACGAAGTCAGAGTGATTTCAGAGATATTTTCTTTCTCTGCCTAGGAATTCCCTTTAGCAGACAAAACTCAGGAGGGGAAAAATGATGATAAAACTGTTTAGACAGGGCCAACTTTTTTAGGATAGGTTTGAACAATGCAGCTTATTGCATGACTGTGTCTGTAAGGAGGCTTCCATCAACTCTGCCAATAAGGTCATAAATCCAGTATGGACTGGTGGTGAAAAATGGAGAGGAAGAGAAGGACTTGAAGGAGAATGGTTGAAGGGACAGATGGAGGCAACAGAAGAACAGAGGCAAAATGAAATATAGCCCCAGGAGAGTGTAAAAAGATGTCAAAGAACAAATGGAGATGAGAAAAGGGCCCTAGGAGGGCAAATGACTCAAGCACCAGCAGGAAACTCAAGGTGGAAAGCAAGAGGCTGGATCCCATGTGGAAGAGGAGGGAGAGGCTGGAAAGGGTTTGCAGAACGAGAAGAAACAGGGCTGGAAAATGGCATGACAGCAGGATCTGCATTTCAGTGCTGGCAGCCTGACTGGTGCCTCTTACCTCCTATGTTAGTAGTTCCTTGTCTGCTTTCAGCCAGTACGAGTTTGATTTAGCAAATCTGGCAGGAGGAAGGTGGCAGGACCAAGGGAGAGGGGACAGTTCCTCTGCGATACAGACATGCTGGGGAACTGTGGGTGAAAGAGCATGGCCATTAGAGAGGCAATGCATGCACGGTTTGTTCCCAGCGTCGGGCAAGTTGTCCAAGGCAAGTGGCCAGCCTAATTTACGCTCCCAGAGCAAGGAAGGTGACTGGTTTTTTATTTTTAAAGATGGTCTCCTCTGCCTTGCGCCATGCTACCTCCTGCAGTGGGGTTCCAGTTTCAAGAAGAGAGGGGGAAAAACAACCCCAACCAAATGAAAACATTCTGCTTTTACCCATAAATGGCATCAAATATTTTAATCTCAAATCATAATGCTTCCCTCCTGCCTGAGAGATCCAGTGCTGGAAGCCCTGGCCTTGCAAGCCAGCAGCCCAGGAAGATGACCTGGGCAGGGAGCAGGCAGGTGGTGGGGCAGGTCTTGGCACAGGGCAGCAGGGCTATGTTTAAACCCGAATCACCCGAGTGATGAGCATAGTGAGAACACACCGTGCCAGGTAGTTTCAGACCTCATGGGGCTGAGCCAGGTGGTTGTGCAGCAGGACCGTGCTGGGGAACCGGTGACAAACTGGAGCTGGAATTTTTCCATTAGAGGCAGAACAAGCACCTGATTCACCGAGTGGGCTAGTTAGTGAGAGGTAAAGGGAGGTGGTGTTGGAGCGTTGCCTCAGCTGAGCATTTCAGAGGGAAGGCAGACTGCTCAGCAGACTCACCTTTCCCTTGTTGCAAATGCCTTGTGCAGGGTTTCGTTTCTTCTGGGGATGATGGGAGATGCTGAAGAAGCCCTGGCTCATTGCAAGCAACTGTTACGCAAGGAAAAGCTCTCTGCAGCTGCAAACTGCAAGTAAGAATTTAAGCAGCCCAAGTTAGGTGTTCAAATTATGCTAGTGAGCAGAGCCCTATCCCTGCTGATGACAGTAAATCAGCTGGGACAGGGCCTTCAGACCTAATGAAGGGATGTGAAGGGGGTTTCCACTGGAGACAAGTGAAAAAGAGACAACTGATCCTCCTGTCCGGTAAAAATCCAACAAATTCTGCCCCTGAGTGTCACCTTTTCACTCTCCCAGTCTCAGGGATCACAAGACAGCAGTTTCAAGGGAGGCCCTAGTCCTAGCCCATCCTAGCCCAACACTGGAGAAGGCACAGAGCATGTCACACCCATGCTCAGGTGTTCTCCCCTACCAGCCAAAACTTTCAGCAGGCTCATTACAGCAACTTCATGGCTCCTTCACACTGCTGGAGTGGGAAGAAAAGCCAGGGATTTTGTCATGGGAGGAAACTCCCACTGCAAACCTGAGATGCTCCATAAACAGCTGGATTGTTTCTGTCTTTAGTGGTTTTTTTCCTTCGGTGTAGGAAAAGTGCCACATCTTGACTGACAGGCACTGCAGAGCAGCCCTGCACCATGGGGCTGTCCCCTTGCAGTGGGAGCAGAGCAGGAGCAGGGATGTCCCTGGTGGTGTGCTCCTCACTCCAGCATCACCCGCAGGATCAGACTGTCCTGTGCCTTGTTTTGGATGGTGGTGTCGCTTCTCTGTACTGCATATTACAGTCTTGATTCCTATGTTTGTCTCTCCTGTCTCCTCTTCCAGCCAGTGCAAATGCAATGATAGTCATGAGGTGGCCTAAAGCTGACCTTGGGTTACCTAATCCTGCTGGAGAACCGGGACAAGCTGTGTGTGTTGGTGTGGGGGTGCATGATAGAGAGAGGAAGATGACTGTATAAGCCAAATAGCTGCACATGGATTCAGGACCTCGCTGTCATTTTAACTGTGATTGGTTTCACGTGAATCACTGCAGTGGGTACACTGTCACAGCTCACAAACAGCACAAAATTCTGTGGTTTGCTTTTAAACAAACAAGCAAATGAAGGAAGTTGACATGAAATTATCCTGTATAGGCAATATCCTTATAGGCGTACCCCTCTCCTTGGGAGGGGTGGTGAGGTGCAAACGCAGAGGTTGTGCCTCTGCACTCCGGCTCTGCCCTGCAGCCCGCAGGATTTCCCAGCTCCAGAGCTAAGCCACGATGCCAGTGCCCAGCATCATCCCTGTGCTCCCAGCTGCTTGCTTCTGTTTGTGCTCTTGTGCCTGTATCTGTATCTTACCCTCCTATTGCACAGGACTTGCACCCCTGGCATCCCTGTCTGTGACCCCTCCAGCGTGCCCACCAGCCCTTCCCTTCCTGCCATTGCAGCTTGGAAAGGGGAAACTTTCATCCTCCCCTCTCCTCTGTCCTGAGCTGCCTCTGGCCTCTGCCAAGGCTTTCCCCTCCATCTCCTTGGGGCAGCAGGAGGCTCCCAAGGACCGGTGCTGGCAGAGCTGCCCCGACTGGGAGCAGAGAGCTGCTCACACTCACTCCCCCGGCATCAGCACGGGAGCTCATGCGGAGCTGGAGGTGGGGAGCCAGGAGCCGGCAGCTGCTGGTCCAAACAGTGGCTGCAGAGGGAAATCTTGGCACAGGTGCTGTGTTTTTGCCAACAGAATGCCTGTATGGGAACCTGCGTGGCTGGTGGACCAGAATACGTTACCTTTCCTCTGCTGGCAATGAGCTTTGCCCACTGCATCCAAGCGTAAAACCTCTGAGCACAGAAGCAGTCTTTGCTGTTGGTGAAATGCCTCTCAAAACTCCCCTGATGTGTCAGGAAAGTGTTTTTTTCAATCCAAGCAGGTGCTCTGATGGTGAAAAGGGGACAGACCCAGTTTCAGCCATGCAGCCAGGGCAAAGAGCCGTCTCCAGCAGCCTGCTGCAGCTCTTTAGCTCTGCTCAGGGCTGTGGGGACAAAAAACCATCTGGAGGTTTTAGAGTCAGAGACTCCTATCAGGCACCGTGGCACCCACACAAACCTGCATGCTGTGTAGGAATGAAGTGAAGCTCACAGGGTTTCATCCGGCACCCAGGACACCAGGGCTGATAGTTATTTCATGGTGAAATTAGAGTTTCCCAGCAGAAGTCTGCTGGAGTCACGTGAAAAATGTGGCAATCTCTCCTTGCATTTTTTAAAGAAAGAGCTCCCATGGATGGGATGAAATGCTTATGAGCATCCCCCAAAGCGCCACAAGTCAAACGGCCAAGAAGAGAGTCCCTGCCAAATGCATTGCTTTTTGAATAAAAGCCATAGCTGGGAAGAGAAGCATCTTGATTTGGAAATTGGGGCAGACATGCTTGTGTAGTGCCTGCGTGTTCTCTGGCTGGCATTAGCTGGGGTTTTTAACTTCCGATGTCCACGAGTGCTGAAAGAATTAGAAGGTGGCTTAAAAAAAAGCATTTTTTAATGTGTTTTCTATTAGGAACCTCCACGTGATGGACAATAGATGAAGAAATAGATTAAGAAGGCCTATTATCCATTTCCAAAAACATACTGTCTACCTTAATATACCATCTTTATTTCCCTTCTTTTCTATCCCTCCCCTTCTGGAGCTGGGGTACTTGAGCCCTAAAACCTGGTTCTTTCCTGAAGCATCTTTTTCCTCCGCTTCCTTGTAGGAGACACAATCCTGTGCATTTGGAAAGTCCCCTCCCAGTCCTTGGTGCAGGGCTGGATTATATAAAGCAATAATTCATGATTTGCTCTCAGTCCTCAGTTTCCTTCCTGAGTTGTTGAAGCTTCGTGTAGAGTGATGATTTCCTCTAAAATGAACAGCAAGCTCTCTTCCTTCTCGGCGGCCGCTCTGCTGCCTGTCAAGGCACGATGAGGGAGGGTGTGGAGCAGGCATTTCTGTTGTTCTGCAGGCATGTGTGCCTTTGCAGTGAGCTTGTCTGACAGGTATGGAGACAAATCAGGACAGCCGTCTCCCTGCCCTGGCACGGCGATGGCCTTGGCGATAAGCGCGAGATGCAGCTGCAGTGTGTGAGTGGGGAGATGGGGTTTTCCTGAGAGGAGAGCCATGGGAAGAGGTTGGGTACCTGGGTGGCATCAGGGATGTTGCTTGGGCTTTGGCATCAGCATTGATCCCAAAAGTTTTGCTGCTCTTAGTTTGCTTTTTATTTATTAACTTGGAGTGCCTCCACAATGCAAGCCATGCCAGCCAGCAGCCGTGGTTTGGAAGGGACGGGTCAGCGTAGCTCACCTCTCCTGGGATTTCCATCATGCACACTTGTCAGCATGGTCAACGGGCCTGCCTTGCTGCAGCCATGCTATTTCCAGTGCCTGCGGTAACATGAGTGGCCGTGTGGCTAGTGTCAACGCCGCTTTGCTGAGATGGTTTTGCCACGAGCAGCCCCAGAGGACGTGCAGAGGGGCCCGCAGCTGCACCGTGCCCTAAGGACAGGCAGACCTCCTGCGGGGAGGTGGGAGCCTGGTGAGACCCTGGCTGTATTAGGGGTGTCATGGTCCAGATCTGGACTGGAGTTGTCCTGCTATGCAAGGTACCCTTGCAGTAACATGGAGATACCCCCAGTCCCCAGTGTCTGTAGCTGTCCCTGAAAAGCAGCCTGGGTTATATTGCCACTGGGTAGAGACTGTGCTGTTAGTGAAATGCATGTGACTCGGCAGTGCCGAAATGTTTGCTCAGGCTTTGTACATAATTCCTCAAGACCTCAATCCTCTCTGAAGCATAAAGGATTTTATGTGAGGTGCTTGTTGAGTTGCAGGAAGAAATACAGCATGAAAATACCACCATGTTCTGCAGCGACAAACATCTACTTTGCAGGACCCAGATTAGAAACCGAGAGCGCTGAGGTCTGCGCTCCGCTGCAGTGACTGACTCATCTCACATCATCGCGGTGCCTCGTCTCACATCATTGTGGTGCCTCGGCACATTTGCCTGCGAAATGGAGCCTGCCAGGCACGCGGTGCCTGGGAAGGCAGCGTCTCTGCAACCAGTGTCTAGGAGTTTGGAGAGAAGATGCTTCACAACTGCTAGATATTGTCATTTCTTGGCTTCCCAAGCAGGAATCTGAATCTCAGCCTGATCCAGATTCATTTAACAATGAAAGTCTTTTGTTCTTTTGCCAGAGCTTACCTAGAGTGCTGTGAGGATATCTGTAAGACAACTACTGCTAGGTCATTAAACCTCACCATCGAAAGGGTGAGAGACCGGGGCTAGATCCCCAAATGGTAAGATGCGACCCTTTCCACCAAGAGGGCAACCCTTGCCTAGTAACAGTAGAAAGTCATTTTGTGTTATATTTCTTAGTTAGTCTTGAGTAATCCTGCCCAATCTAAAAGTGACTGCACCCCCTGCAAAAGCTTCCCGTTTTCATTAACCATAAGTATGCATTAAATTTCCATCCTTCAGCTGATGACCAAAAAGGTTGTTTGCAGAGAACTTTCTTGCTTCGCCCTTGCTTCTCGCATGATTCATCCAGGGATGCCGCATTCCTCTGTCGGTGATACAAGAGGCCGGGCTAAGGAGGCAATTGCATCATGAACATCAGTGCACATTGGGCCAGAGAAGTCGGCGGATGCTAATGGTTACATTTCTGTACACATGCTAATTATAGCATCAGCAAAGCCAGGTCCAAGCTATGGCTTTGCCTGAGGAAATCCCCTGTGATTTTAGCCAGGAGTTCCAATTACTGTTTGTTACAAGTAAATGGCTAATAGAAACTAGACCTGTTGGGTCATCTTGTGCATTTCTGAAGGTTTCGTCTACTATAGTGTAAACATAGGGATGGGTATACTGTGCTCAGAAGTCACCTGAAAGTTTTTCATGCTGTGTTTGCCCTGTGCAGGACGATGGGGTGGGCACATCTTCCCCGGACAGAAGAGTCTGGAACATCCCAGAGGGACCCCATTTCCTAGACCTGTGTCTTCTCTGTGTTACGCTTTTGCTCACAGTTATTCTGTTCTGATCCTTCCTCCTGAGCTCTCCTGAGCCGTGAACACACGGAGGGCACAGAGGCACGCCGGGGCCCTGCCCGCACTGCTCGTCCCGTGCCTGTGCCATGCCATGCCTCTCACCACAGGCATCCTTGTCCCCATCCACAGCTCCTACAAAGGAGGGTGATGCAACATAACAAGCACTTTATTATTAATAGTAGAGACAATTTAGAGATGAGCTGCTGAGCGATTAAAGGGCTGGTTGGACTGGTTTTTGAGGTGAGAATAATAAAGTTGAACGTATGTGTGCATCTCACCCACTCCACCTTTTATCTTCCTTACACACAAGTTGTTAACATTTGACTTCCAGTAATTTATGAAAAGCTCAGTTATGATTTCCACACGGACTCCTTCTGGATGGATTTCCATGCCACAGAAACCACTCTTTCATTGCACATCATGGGTTCTTTATTGGCCATTTTAGCACACAGTTGGAAACTCCTGGGATTCTGAGCCCTGCTCTGTCCTCTTGCCGTCGCTTTGAGCCCTTGTATCACAGGGTCAAATGTGAAGGAATTGGACAACATTATACAGCTGCTGCTCACTCTCTATAAGAAGTTGGAAGCTTTCGGGTTTCAATGCTTCAGAACTATGCAACTGATTTAAAATATAATATAGCTGAAAGCCCTTCCATATTAGACCGTCAGAGGGCTGTAGATGAGCTGCTTGAACCCCTCATAAATACCAGGCTGTCATTCCTGCAGAAGTCTTAGGACCATCCATTTTTAAATGGGGTTCAGGTTACAGCTGGGCTTCACAGCACAGCTTGCAGTTGCTGCAGGGTCATGATGCTGTGAGATAAGCTTTGGCCCTTCCGAAAGAGCAGGGAAATTGCAGTGAATAAATCACTGAAATGAGAACCTCTTGTCCCTTTTACATTCTGCCCCTGCCATTTCTGCACGTTCCTGGAGAGGTTTTGCTGGGCTTTTCCTCTCCTTTGGTTAACTTCTGCAAGGATTGTCTCACTTCCAGCCCCCTTTCTGGGGGCCAGGAGGACAGGTCTTCTTGTTTTGTTGTGTGCAACTGAGATTTGCACTGGAAAGGATGGGTTAGGTGATGCCAGCCTCCCTGGCTGAAAACTCAGCTGACGACAGAAGGAGCTGCTGACGAAGGAGGGCAAGGGCAGGGGTGCTGGAGGAAGGGGCGCATCCACCAAGTGCAGCAGGTCACCGTGATGGAAACCATGAGATTATCAACAAGCTGAACTCCACCTCGCAGGGAAGTCTTTTTATACCTCCATGGCAGACGCCAACCATTTGCTCATTCACTGAAGAAGGCGCTTGCCAGAAAGCAAAGCAGAAAAGCCCCTGAGGGCTGCTGTGGTGCAATCACCCGCTTGAAGCTGGGCTCTGGGAGAACGGGCCTTCTAGCTGCGGTTGTGTTTACCCAGGTGTGATGCCCACTCCACCCGTGGGTTCCTGGCCGTTGCCTTCACGCTGTTTGTGCCACAGAACTGGGTGGCTGCCCGCTGCAGGGCTGTGCTGTGTCTGCTGGCGATACCATCACCCGCTGCTCGGGTGGCTGTTGCTTTGCCTTGATGAAGGAAACCGAAGCGTAGTGTGAACTCGGCCGTGGTCAGGCTGAGTGTTTGCCGCACAGGTTTAGCTCTGTGAGCTGGGAGTATTTATCAGCCCTGGCACAAACCTCTGTGCTTCACCCTTTGTGGGCGAGCAGGATAAGGGAAAAAGAATCAGACTTACTGTCGTCAAGTAACATCTATTCCTGAGTGAACAATTATCCAAGGCAATTTTGAAAATGAGACTTAAGCTCAGGAGCTGCTTTTTTTACTGAAGATTTATTGCACAAGAGAGAAATAAAGGATGGCTAGGGCACCATCTCTCTCCCTGCTCGCACAGTTACGCATTTCTAGTAACGTTGTCACCGATTTAATGGGGTGACAGAGCCGTGGGACTTCCCAAGAGCAGTGTCTTCCAAACACCAATGATATAACCATGATTGCAGATAATTGCCGTTTAGACTCTCCTTAAAGTTGTTTGTGTGACTCCAGCACACACAGGGTGAAATGAACATGTTTGCTTTTAGGATGCTTTTGTGTGAGGTGAAAAATAGGTTCGTTCTTTATTAGATTAAGTACCGTGAGGAGGGTACGGGAAGGAGTGCCAATAGATGCTCTACACTGAAGCCATGCATGTGGGCAGTTCAGAAATAGTCCACGGGGAAATTGTCTGAGGGGCTTAACCTGCTGCTCAGTCTTTGAAATAAAACTTTCTGCTTGTTCTTAGGTGGGAGGTGGGGACCTCCCTGCCTCAGGTCCTGTTTCGGTGCTGTGCTCTGCAGTTCTGCATGACTCTGCCACATTCACATCCTTTTCTCACGCCTCATCGCGCTCTGGCTGGACGAGAGCAGGCCACTTGCATTGCTGCTCAGGAGTCTCCAGGCTTTCTTTAGTCTTAGGAAACAGAGATGAGAAACTGCTGCTGTGGAGAAAACAGGCTGAGAGCCCCCAGCATGGGGAAGAGCTGCTTTATACTGTGCCCTGTGTGGGTTGGGGATGTGTGTGGGGAGGATGCCAGCTAAGAGAGGGTTAATGCCACCTCCACCATCCCCAGGGCCACGCGTGTCCTGTGGGACAGTCACTGTGCAGCATAGCTATGGAGAAAGGGTTGTGACGGAGATGGCCGTGCTGTTTAAACTGCTTTTGTGTTATTTACATACTCTGTTAGTCAGAGCCACCAGATGGGAAGGACTCGCCGTCTCCAGATGGTTTCTGTGTGCTGAGTCACTTACACTGACGTAACTGCCTTTCCCCAAGGGTTAGCAATTTGTACGGGCCCCCAAAATCTGCCTTAACAAAACCTCAGAAACCTGTGGCTTTTCTTTCTTCTCCCTCTTTTGTTTGCTTTCCTCTGTTCTCTTTGCCTGCTCCCTTCTGAGCTTCGTGCCAGTGTCAAGTTTTCGAGCTGCCATCGACTATCCCAAGGGACACCAGCCTATCTCTTACTTCCCAGTGGCAGCAGCAGTACCTTGCCAGGTCAAATGTTGTCAAAATTTAAGGCTCTAAAAAAGAAACCCTGACCTTTATGAGCCCTGTAACCACTCTTGAGAAGAGAGAGCGCTTCCTGCCCCGTTCAAGTGTTAACATTTCACCAGTTTCTCTTTCTATTTTGATTCCCATTCATCAGAGAAGCTTCCCTTTCGCCCAGCACACCTGCTGCAGTCTGGCTAAAAGGCAGCCTGAGCCCCTGACCAAACCCGATCTGTCCTGGGCAGCCCCTGAAATATTTCCACATGTCTGGGTGCAGTCCCCCTCTGGCAGGAGGATGGGAGCAGAACAGAAACTGGTGACTTCTTCCTCCCTCCTTCCCAAGTGGTGATGCTTAAAAATACATCACCAAAGCCATATTTAGGAAAAAAAAAATTTTGAGCTGTCTGATGGCCTGGATCATCTCACCAAATATGAATTTGTGTAACACAACAGAGTGCTTTGAAATCACAGTAACTGAATTTCTCCCATAATCACCTCTCACAGGCAGCTGCTGCCCTGTCCCTTGTCCTCTTTGCCGTGTCCCAATCCCAAGAAGTCAAGCAGGTGGATAATACATAGTTTTGGATAATAAGTTCTAAGGGAAAGGAAGGGATTTATTTGAATAAATAATTTTATTTGTGGGTGAAATGGCATCTGCTATGTCTCTTGAGTCTAAACTAGTATCCGCATTACCTCATTAGTCATGTTAGTCATAAACTAGCATTAATGTTAGCTCACACATTCATCAGGGGATGTCAGAGCTGCAGAGAGAGTTGGCTGAAGACTGGAGATTTGGAAACCAGACGTATATCACTACTAGCTCTGGCTTGCTAAGTAACCTTGGTCAGAGCCTAACCCCTTATCTGCTGGATGGGAGAGATAACGCTTCTTTCCCAACTGCTTCTAGATCAGCAGATGGAATGCATCATTTTGAAAATGAGGGAAGTACTTTTGTGTTGATGTAAACAGGCAAACGCCTTCCCTTGCTCCCTCCTCCTGGCCGCCGGTGGGACCACGCTCCAGCACCAGCCGCCGGCCGCACACCACGACGCGGGGGTCTGCAGGCAGAGGCCCCTCCTTCCTTCCCGAGGAGGGTCACCAGGGCCATTTCCTCTGGCCTTGCTTCAGACCATTTCTGGCATCAGCTGGGGTCAGCGCCCGATTAAAGAATCGAAGTGGGCTGGGAGGCAGGAGCTTTGGACGTGGACGGACACAAACCACTCATATCGTTCCCTGGTGAGGCTCTGCCAGGCTCTGCTCCTCCCCGGCAGGAAAGGAAACCCCAGCAGCCGCCAGCTCCCGGTGTATGGAGCGGGCTGCGATGGCTCAGCAGGGCACAGCATTAGTAAGTGTGGTGGAAGTGTCTCCTTCAGCCTCCCTGCACTCTGCCTGGCCTCTGGGGCTAGTGTGAGGTTTGTAGGCTGCCTGAGGATAAGGGACTTGGTTGTAAACCATTTCCCACATCCGAAGCCGTTCCACTCATGCCCTTGGGATCAGAGATCATCCGCACTGGAGCCTTGCATGGGAACGGCGCCTGCGAGAGAGACAGAGGAGCTGCACGTGAGAGATGGAGGGAGGACGTCCTCTATGTCTTGCATGGTCTTGCTGCCTCTTCCCCCCAGGAAGAGTCTGGAGGGAACCACAGCAGCATCACAAAAGCTCACAGCAAAGCACAAATGGGGATGTTGTCTCTGTGTTTCTGAAGTGGGAGACGGTAATGCCCAATTTCACTTGGCCTGAATTCCGCTCGTGTCCCTGTCCCTTGTTCAAGGCTGACAGCCATCCTGGAAATGCTTGTTTCACAGAGGCAGAATTTAGGTTAGAACAGTCTGGGTAGCTGTGACTGTCGGTTATGGGTGTATGCATGTAGGAAGTGCACGAAATTCCTCTACAAAGAGCAATACCATGCTCTGACCAGCCATGGGACAACTGGTTTGGATGTTTGCCAGAGAATCGGAAGCAGAGATCTGGACCTTCTTGCCCATTCCCTTATTTCCAACCGGCTCACTGATTGTGGATTGAGTCTCTGAATCTGGCTCGGTCCCTCTTTACTAGCAATGATATACTAGGCACGGGAAAAGCTCACTCTTCCCACTTTATTCAGTGAAAAGGAAGCCTTTTACAGGGAAAAGGAGCAGATTTGTTTCTGCTTGTTACCTGTTGGATCCTTGCACCAATAGAGCATGAAGGTAGCCTTGAGGGGTGCTGTGATGCCTTCTTGTAACTTTGAGGGACATTGTGATGGCTTCCAGATGGCTTCTGTTAAGACACCTGGCCTTGACAGCTTTACTCCTAATTCCTTGTGTTTGCTCTTTCAAACCAGACCTTTAAGAACAATTTAGCACTGGAGTGTTGTGGCTGCTGCCAACTCATGGAGTCCCTCAACAGATCTGAGAAGGATCCTCTCGTGTAAGCGTCTCCCCATGTCACCAGGCAGTATGGAGAGGATATCCCTGCTTTTGGTAGTAGGAAACAAAACCCAGGCTGAGCGCTTGGTGCGCTACCAGAGAGCTGCCCTGTGACACTACTGGACTTTCTAAAATAAAAATTATTTTGCATTTTCCCCTGACCCCAGGTTATTTTGCCTAAAACAATTAAACAGACCACTCAAAATCTATTGACAAGGTTTCCCAGAAATCCTTAGAGCGTTTGAGGCAGTTAGAGGAAATCGGAGTTCAGACCTGAATTCCACAAGCGATGACACTAAGTCTGGAGAATTATTTTTTTTGCTTAATGCCAAAGGTCCACAAATGTTTCTTTCTTAAAACGTAGGACTTTTTTTAGTGTGAAGCCCCTCCAGGCTTTAACAGGCAAGCACTAAATGACCTGCTGATATGCCACTTCCATCACATTTGTCAGATCCCTGACCCTTTCTCATCCGGAGGACCATTGTTTGCTATTGTCATATATGAATTTGCACCTAAAAGCAGGGCAGGGAAGGCACCTGGGCTTCACCTCTGTCATAATGGCCCTTAAATTTGGTTCTCTTGATGGTGGTCCACCTCTGCCTCCTGCGGCTGGCAGCCTGTCACTTCAAATACTCCTGGGCCAGAAGGAAACCGGTGGAGGCTTGAGGAACAACTTGACCCTAAGTGGGATCCCACCTCATCAAACCTGAGAAACAACCCTGCTGTGGTCTCTCATTAGAGCATCAGCTGCATTCAGCTTATTAGCTTCCATCAAAGGCCAGTTCTTTTCATTATTTATTTGCAAGTAGCCTACACAGCAACAAATCACAGTGTAGCAAAAAAATGGAGAACTTCTGAATTAATGAGGAAAAACACAGTTGTAAAGAAGTCAGTGGTGGGTCTCTGCTTGAGCTGGTAGTGCCCATGTCGCCCACACCTTGCCACTCAAACGCCAGTGACACTTAACTGAAGGGTCCTTGCTGTTGCAATTCACTGGGAGCCTCAAGAGCCCTGAGGGCAACTGCCACTGGAATGGCCCTTTGGGCCAGCCTGGCAGCTAAGGTGTTTTGACAGCCCTGCAAGCTGCCCGGAGGGCAGAAACCAGGCATTTCACAGGAAAATTAGGAGGGAGTCTCTGCTACTTCACAGCTGGCTGGTAGGAAAGAAGAGATGGTGCTGTCTTCATGTATATCCTTTTTCGTGGTGCATGACCTTCTGAGCCTGGCACACGGCAGCACTCCTACCTGCTGTATTTCACAGGATTGCAGAATAGTTGGGGCTGGCAGGGACCTCTGGAGATCATCCCATCCAAACCCCCTGCTCAAAGCAGAGTCAGTGAGAGCAGGTTGCTCAGGGCTGTATCCTTGGGTTGTGGTGGTGGTGGAGCTGAAATTCCACCCCAGGACCTTCCTTCAACAGGGTGCGGAGTACAGAGGCAGGTGGAGGAGTGAGGGTGCTGTTTGGGTACTCTGCTGTTCCTACAGGGAGAAGGATGTTCTGCTCATTGTTAACTTGTTTGGTTTGGTTTGAAGTCTGTATTAGTTGAAACAACTGCATAGGAAACTGGGTGTAAGGCCAGCTTAAGGACAAGTCTACACTATGTTGGCATCACACCAAGCAAAGGAAATTACAGTGTGCCACAAACGAAGACAAAAGCATTGCCTGCATTATCTGGCATGCAGGGCTCTGGTTATAACAGCACACTTATCTCTGTCATAATTTCAGCTCTGCAGAGCATCAAAAGTATGTGGTTTTTCATGAAGTCATGAAATCGTGTTTCTGTACCTCAAGAGCACAGTGAGATCCCACATACAAGGTATTTTACACTTACACCATGTGTACATGCAGTAGCTCATGTTTCAGAGTAAACCTCTCCCCTTAAGGCGTCAGAAAGTTTCTTCCCTTCCTACAGTCCTCCCGCTTGCCCTGGTAGTTAGTCACAGTTGCAGCATTTGAGTGAAGTCTATCATCTGCAAAGAGTTAAGTGCACAATAGCAGCACATGCCCTAGTACATTGCACTATTGTCAGGAAAACACAGGGAGGAAAATCATTACTTACCAGAAAACATAAAACCCCAGAAAAGCATTACACAGGGCTCCCAACTTTGTGACAGTCAAGAGCTCCTGCTGGGGGATTGCAGGATTTTACAGTTTGATTTAAGTTGCAAAGAGAATTGTTGCTCTGTTGGGAACCACCTTCAATCTGTTCAATGATTAAAAAAATGTCCTTCCCACTTACCCAAAATTGAAAAAAAAAAGAAACAAACAACCCCCTCAGAAAAGCTGGGGCAAGCAAATGAGAGAGAAATAAGATAACACAGCTTTTAAAAGCCTGTTGCTTTGCAGCTGTTCACATTCTGGCTACTTTCCAGAGTTACTTTGATGATCCTCTGCCAGGAAAAAAAAAAGTCCTTCAAACCTAGAATTTGATGAGGACATTATTTCTCAGCAAAGTAAATGAAGATCTACGTTTGGGATTTAGTGATGGGACTGTCATCTGCATCAATTTAAGAGCCAGTGATCTTCACCAAGACCCTGGCAGATTTGAGTGATATTCTAGTGGTGGGAGATCCGTGTTCTTCAACTGGTGATAAAGGACAAAGAGGACTTAGGTCTTCAGGGAAGTTTGATACCACAACCAACAAGTGGAGATGTGAAGTTGAATTGGTGCCTGGCTAGTGGGGAGCAGGCTGGACATGTGCTAAGAACTGACTGACACTAACTGGGAAGTTGCGTCAAAGTTTGGCTTTGTTGCATTGGTTGCTGGATGCCTGTCCCATAGGAGCGCTTATGGGGAAGGAGTATAAAATAAGCACAAACTGGTGCAGGAGAGAATGACAGGGAAGAAATACTACCCCTGAGCTGATGGATGTGTTATAAAGTGTTCAGAGGCACTGCCAGGCAAGAGGCTGTGACTTGCACCTAGGAGGAGTCATGGATGAACTCTGTGGAGGAAAGATGCTGTGTCAGAGCCCTGCAAAAAAACAAGTAGCATCACCATGTGCGTCCCAGAACATGACCTCATACAGCCAAGTACAGAGATGCCATAAAGCACAGGTTTGGGTTACAACAAACTAAAAGGGCTGAGATGTAACTTCTTCCTTTCTTAAGTAAGTATGGTCATAAAGTGGCCTAACTCTGGGGGTGGTACACTCTGGGGTTCCTTGTGCCCTTGTGTTACACCTTGGCTTCTAATAGCATTAACTGGTTATTCTTTGGCCTTGATCTGTGAAGCAACTGATGGTTCATTTCATGTTGTTGTACCCTAGGATTCTTTTTACATCCTGCACTTTTAACATATGCTATTTAAAGGTTATAGGAAGAATTGTTGGCAAATGGTAGATGACAAGTTGCTGAAACATGATAAAATAGCAAGAGTTTCCAATGAGAGACTGAAGAGGCAGGAAAGGAAAGAGGGGAGAATCTGTAGACAATCTGTGCCAATCTTTACTGGGTTGGAAGACCCCCATTTAGATGCACAGTCTGTGAAATGCCAGGCTGACAGACTGTCTTGTTTGCCTGGAGTGCAGGAAAGCGATAGCGTGAAACCCCGTTTTGCTCTGCCCTCGCTCCACCCTGAATCTGGTTGATGCTTAGGGGAAGAGCTGCTCGGCTGCCTCGCGGATAGCTACATTAGTCTGAGGGCTGAAGTGCCCGTTTCTCTGGACAACTAGCTCAGATGGAGATTTCCACAGTGTACGTGGCTCAAATTAAGTGAAGCAATTCTAAGATTTGCAAAACCACTTGGTAAACCACTAAGACAATCTACTGCCAATCTACAGCCTAGGGCCATGGAGGGAATTTTTACTCTCTTCATCCTTTCCTTGACTCCTTGGGAAATATCTCTTACGGGGCATTGCAAAGCCCCACTGTGACTATGTGGGCAATAGTCGATTCCCATTGATTGAAAAGGTCATTTTTACTTTCTCGTCAGATCTTCACCCAGCAGAATGGCTGCCCTTGAGCCTGGCATATATTATGACTAATGACCAAAAGTGATTTCACCATTCGTCTTCTAGGGCTGTACTGAAACAAAATAAAGGAATGTAAATTAGTGATATCCAGTCAGCTCGGTAGTCAGCAGGATGAATACGTGTGGCCTGTCTCCACACATTCCTTGCTTTGTGGGATGTAGGTGGTCCACCCCTCTGTGATTTCATCATTCGTCTTCCACCTCTTCTAGGGCTGTACTGAAACAAAATAAAGGAATGTAAATTAGTGATATCCAGTCAGCTCGGTAGTCAGCAGGATGAATACGTGTGGCCTGTCTCCACACATTCCTTGCTTTGTGGGATGTAGGTGGTCCACCCCTCTCTCATCGTGTTTGTCTGGTGAGCAAACCCAAGCTTCCCACAGGTGAACAGGCACTAGTCAAGAATGGAGGCTGCAAGGTTTCTTCAGCTGACTTCTGTTTTGAATATTATGTTTTGACTTGTGAACCCTGAGGAATTCAGATCTCAGGGCAGAGGAAATGTTGGAAGAGGTCAGGCAAGCTGCGCTCTGTGTTACTCAGAGCAGCAAATAGCATGCGTTCCAGGGCAACATCTGATTTTCTGCTTTTACGAGGCAGATGTTTAGGTTAAGTGTTCTGCTGTTTATTTTAATTGCCATCTTCCAAACGTCCTTCCTACGTGCACGCACACATTCGGAGACCATAAATAAGAATTCTTCAGGTTATGCTGTTATTTGGGTAGCTAGTCCTGTCTTCCATCAGTGCCTGATCAGTGCCTGGACAGAGCTGTGTGCTGCAAACCCAGTTCCCCTTGCACATCAGTTTTACAGTTGTATAAATCAATTAGGTCTAATTCCTTTCTCAATGACGGTAGTGTAAATCTGAAGTCGCTCCACTGACGTCAGCGCCATAATGGCAGTGTAAAGGAAGGTTAGAGTCCCTTGACTTCAGAATGTCGCTGCTGATTCACACCAGAACAAGAGTAAAAGTAGTTGGGCTCAGCATGTCCTAGCACTGTGTTACTGAACAGCTGGCCAGGGTTTGCTCTGGGGCACAGTGCTGACGATGGAGAGCAGCTCCATGGATTTTGCTGGCATTAAGTTGATGGAAATGAGTTGCACCTTCACCACAGTTTGGGTCTCAAAGAGCTCCTTGTAGTAGGTAATTAATGAAAAGAAAGGATAAACTAATGCTCTACATAATATGTAAAGTGATTATTCACATTGTCTGTCACTATTCCAGGAGAATCATATAGGGATGAATCTGACCACTTGGCTTGTGTTATGATGATGATGATGATGATGATGATGATGTAGGGATGGATCTGACCGCTTGGCTTGTGTTATGATGATGATGATGACGATGATGATGATGATGATGATGGAGAGCAAGGCAGTGGTAACCTCGTATCTTGATGGACACCAGGCAGGTGTCCATGGAGGAACCGGTGATCCTAGCTGAAGACAGAGGGGCACAAGGAGGAGCTGCCCTTGCAACTAGTGCTAAGAGCTAGTCTGGAGGGGTGGGAATGCTGGCTGCGCTTTTATCCTCCGAGAGGACACAAGCAGTTGTTGTAGGCATTCTGTGCTGGCAGCATTCAGGGTGTTAATCCTTACTCACTTGTTTCCTTAGATTTTCCCATCTTGTCTCTAAAGGGCTAGAAGTAAAAGCCTGGCTGTAAAAGGGCTGCTGGCCCCTCTCTCTGTTCTGCTGTGGCTTCAGCCTGTACACTGCGGATTTAGGCAGAAGGAGATGATAAGTGGACATTTCCACTTGAAGCTGCAGGGCTTCCCAAACAACCTTGCTATTTAAAGAGCCTTTGGCAAGGAGGGCCTGGATTTCTGGTGGCTGCTCTTCAGGAAGTTGAGAGCCCAGTGGTCGCTTCAGAGTCCATCAGCCTTCCTCTATTAAAACCAGTGGGGACAAGCTGATTTACACCCCTCTTCTATTGGCATCTGGCCAATGTCTTAATTGTTCATAAGTGCTTTCTTTTTACATAGCACGTGTTTGCTCTGAGTGGCTCGGTTTGCACACAGTGAAATGCAGCCATGTGTGGCATAACTGCTTTAAAGCCAGTGAGTCGCAACAGGGTCCACGTGAACCACCAGGTAGCCTGGAGGTGCCACAGAGCAGGACGGGGCCATGGGTGTCCTGGGGAACTAAGCCATCACCTTCTTTCTTTTTTGAAAAAGGCTGAGGCCATGCTTTACCCATCTGTCAACCTCCCCCATGCTGGCAGAGGTGGGAGGCAGCAGGATAACCTCAGAAACCAGAGAAGGACTGCAGTCCTTCCCTTTCCACTTCTTATCCAAGGGTCCTGCCACAGCTGTCATTGACAGACAGAAGAAATAAAACTGTTGTCCATGCTCTCGGCCCCAAAGAACCCCAGCTGGATGCACAAAATGGTTCCCACCTCCATGCTGTGCAGCCATGGGGATGGATGGCTGCTCCGAGCTCCAGGTGTGGGTTTCGGCAGCCCAGGCTGAAGCTGTGACCCGCGGCAGCTCGGGGGTTACCCTGCTCACACTCACCTCCTTCTCCACACACTTGGCTGGAAGGTGGCCCTGTGGAGATGAAATGAGAGCTAAGGAAGCATGGCTCCAGTTTTTCCACTTGTTTTGTTCTCACTAGTGGTGAATAACTCGGCGGATCCGTTCGCTGGAAGGGAGCATCAGAGTTTACCAGTTGTGACACAAAACTGTGATTATTGCCATAGGAACTGGAGCTTGAATGTGAAGCTCATCCAATGGGGCAGTAGGAAGAGGACATTGTTCTTCTGTCTCCTATCAAAACTCATGTGCGTGCCTCGGGTTTGGAATACTGGAAAGACACTATTGTAACAATCATGTCATAAAATACCCTGATATCAAGAAACATTGACTTCTTTTGGGTTCTTAGGAGGAACTGAGTCAGGACCTTGGGGACTGGCCTGTGAGGGCTGAGGGTGGTTAGTAGCACCACTGAGCAAAAGACCAAAGCTCTTTCCAATTAGGAAAGGAGGCAATTAAATCACAGTGGCTGAGGGATGCAGAGTCGGGAACATAACCTTGCTCTGCTTCATGGCTCTCTTTCCTGAATGCAGACGTGCAATTTGTTTAGAGAATTCCCTCCTCCTTCCTATTTGAACTCTCTACAACAGTGGTTTTGCCCCGGGAGCTTGCAGCATGGTTCAAGTTCCCTTCTAGGCTTACAAGGTCCATCTATAGGATAGCCAAAGAAGAGCCCTTTGGCTTCAAGCTGATGAAAAAGGGCAGAGAAGCTTCACTCAGAGATTCCAGTTTTGTTCTGGAAAAACTCCAGCATGTTTAGTATACCGCATTGCAGAAAGTCACCGATTTCATTGTCGTAATTTCCTATTTGCATATAGCTTTCCTCCCTGGTTAAACTGTCAGTCCCATGCTGCATGACTGTGGGGCTGTTGCCTGTGGAAATTGCTGGAGTGGTGGAGCTGCTGTTACTCCACATGGGAAATCTCAGGGATTTTTTAAAGAGCTCCTGATCTGCAAGATTTCTGGGCTACAGTTGTGGTGCCTTTAAGTTCTGGTAGCCCACAGTGCCCCATGTACAAAACTAAACAGTAGCTGTTATCATGTCCAAATCATCTAAATCCAGCTGATTTACCAAATCAGTTTCTCCTTAGCTCGGTGTTTAATGATTGCCAGCCCCAGCCCACACTTCACTGCGCAGGCTGCCCTGGCAGAAGTGTTTGCAGTCCACAGGGGTTTTTTTAGGAGGAGGAAACACAAAAGGTGAAAGACTTTTCTTCCTTTTTCTGTGCAAAGTAGAATCCTTCTTGGCAATAAGGTGCAGTACAGACTGGGGCTGTGTGTGTTTCCAAAGGAAGGAAGGAAGGAACGGTGGAGGGACGGACACACTTTGCAGGGCAGATGGAGTGTGAGTAGTCTTTTTAAAGAGATGCAACTGACACTGTTGCAAATCATCTCTCTCATGTTGGAATTTCATCTTTGATTTGCACAAGAAACACAACTTCATTTTGGATACCCAGAATTCTTCTGAGAGAGGCATTGTGTTCCCAAAGAACAGATATGGTTTTTTCTTTCTGCAGATCCATTCTGATTTATAAATGCTGCTTTCTCCCCACACACGCACAGACCATAATCTTTGACATGTCCTTATTAAAATATCACTTTCAAATAAATAAAAGCACAGGCATATCCAGTACTTGTTCCTTTCTCTATCTCAAGATTAATTTCCCATTTTTCCATCTAATGTGTCTGTCATTTGGGTATCTCCACAATCAAGAAAAAGCCCCGTTTCCTCCCTTTTGTAGATTCGCAAGTATTAAAACCAGAAGGAAATGTGTTCTTATCTCCTGGGCAGCTGACCTGAGTGTATATGTAGAGATGCATCTGTTTATTCCAATTATTACATGCAAAGAAGCTTTGTTTTTTGGTAGCTACCGCAGGAAAATCATCGCTTGGGTACTAAAGCACCCAGCCGTCCGGGAGGTACAACCCCTGCCGAATGCCTTGATCGAGCATCCCACTCACACAGCTCAGGAGTGCAATGGCACTGTAGAAACATCACTGCAAAACATGGGAGCAGAAGCTCACCTGCCTCGAGGAGGTGCAGGACCAGCACGGGGTGCCATGCATGGCAGGGCACCACGGGGCACGGAGAGAGTGGGCTGCTCCTGGTGCTCGTCCATCCACCGGCACCTTTGTGGGGGTGTTTGACAGCAGCTGGGGAGGGTGCCTGAAGGCTAAGATAGAGCCAGTGGACATGGTGTACACCAGGCAGGACCAGCGAGTTCTGGGGAAGTGTAATCTCTCTCCTGGCTTCAGCATCTGAATCCCTCCAACCTCTACCATGCTAAACTGATGTTTTTTTTTTTCTTTCTTCCTCTGTCCCACAGAGATCCCTGGGTGTCCAGGAATGGTTGAGAGCTGAATGGGCTGATCTGTCTTCCTCACCATCCTGAGCTCATGAGGGCTCTGAAGAGATTGAGTGGGAGCATGGCCTTGCTTCTCTGAGCCTGGGGATGCTGCGGGAAGTGATTGCCTTGGCAAATGTCTTCATCCCAACCCATAGCCCATCATGCATCACCTGAAGGAGAAGCTGATGAAGGGTAACCAGAGGACCAGGAAAGGCTCTAGCAGCCTTGGAGGACACAGATGAGGGAACGGCACTAAAAGAGGCACTTTGCAGAAGTCACTGTATCTGAAACCGGCTCTGGAAAGAAGCTACAGGAGCCCTGGGAACTGAAGGAGGTGAATGTTCAAATCACCACAAAAGGTGCAGAGGGGTTTCTCTGGCACAGCATCCTTGGAAAGCACTTTCAAAAGGGAAGGGGGTGTCAGGACCACGTGGCTGTCTCCAGGGGCTGGTTTGGAAGAGGCACGGCAAGGTCACTGCCTTACGGTCAGGTCAGGAGACCGGCAGGACGTGCTCACAGCTGCCTGGCCATGTGCTGGCTGGGGCTCCAGATGAAGCAGGAATCTGACCAAGACCGAGAGAGAAGGAGTGTGGAAAATTGCTTTGACTTACTCTGTGCTTGTTTCTCCTTCTGGTGTCTTTTTCTGTCTACCTCTTCTTCTCTCTAGGCCTACGTGTACTGCATGTGAGGCACAGACCCTCACAAAGAAGCAGAAGTATTAGCACAGGGCAAATCCTGCCCAGTGCACGGCTCTGCTGCCCGGTGCGGTGCTGTCGCTAGATGGGCTGACATTGCACAGCGCAGACGTAACGTGGCCTTCGTTTGCTCCTTATGCCAACAAATCTGCAACTGTAATGCCTGAACTTCAGACAGGAGAAAGGCTTGAACCTGGCAGTCCTTTTACTTGCAAGCAGTCACGTCCTAGCATGACCAGCTACTTTTGGGAGCCAAGTTTTAACACTAAAGCCCCAGAACATTATAGAGCATCCGTCCCTCTCCTCTAGCTCTGGAAATGAGCATGCCAGCAGGCTGCACACACAGGTCCTGCGTCTTGGATTGTAAAAATCTCATTAGGCAGAGAAAGAGACAGAGACAGAGGGAGTGACAGGGACTCGGGCAGAAAACAGTAGGAAAAACTGATTCAAAACCATAGGAAAATGCGCACCTCTGAATTGCAGGTGGTGTCCCAGCAGCAGACTGTCATGCCCAGCTGGGCAGCTGCAGGTCGGCGTTCACTGAGCTGCTCCCAGAGGCCTGGGCAAAACGCGCTGGTACTGAACTGTGCTGGGAGCCCCGTCTCAGACCTTCTCTGTGGGGCTTCCAGCTGCAAACCCCTTCCCTCATGTGCAATCGTATTTATTTATTTATTTTCTTGCTGCTTGATGCAAAGCTGCTAACAGAGCACCCTCCCCACAAACATCCGCAGCCGAGAGAGGAGGGAGAGGGGGAGTGCGTGCCGTGTGTCTGTGCGACGGGAGCGGGCAAAGGGGCAGGGGTATGCCTTGAGTGGGCTGGATCCAGGGATGCACATGGGGTGTGCATATAAGGCAGGAGGAAAAGGCTCCAGTTAAACCAGAAATACTTCCCCTGGGCTGAGTGTGCAATTTTGATCTTTCAAGAATTAAGAACAGGCTGGGCAAACCTTTGTTGGGAAGGACAGCAGGACAGCTGTAGGCTGCATAAGCTCTGCATTGCCCCTCTAGCCAGATTTTCTCTGCGCAGCAAGTTATGTGTCTCTGTGCAAGCTGCTTGCCCAGATCGTGTCCTCCCAGCACTCCCAGCTGTAAGGAAGCAAACGTACTATGTGTGCATCCTGGCTTTGGACACTCGCAGGGAGCCGTATCCCCAGCCAGGCAAGCTCCCACCAGTGTGCTCACAGAGGTTTAATGCCAGGCAGCCTTTTCTGCTCTGTCCAAAGGAGATATCCATGTACAGACCCATTTAGCACAGCCAGTTTGAGATGGGCAGACACGAGCCTCTCTAGACAGTGCTGTAGCCGTGCTGTAACGGTTCATGCTCAGCCTTGTCTGTTCCTACCCATTTTGCTAGAAAACTAGCACACCTGCAGCATCCGCTTGTGACCAGGTGTGCCATTTTATGGAAAGCCTGTGTGTCCTAGTGCAGAGAGGAACTGTTTCTCTGGGAGAGGGGGGGGCGTTCCAGTGCCCTGCTGCTCTCCCACAGCTCCCACGCTCTGGAGGGAGCCAGGGCACCCGGGCATCCCTTGGCAGGGCTCCCGGCTGCTCCAGGGGGTCTGGCTTCTCCCATACCCTTCCCTTTGAGATGCCCCACCAAGGCTTTGTCCAAACCTGTGTGGCTGCTGAATGGAAATATTTCCCAACCAAAATCTGTTCCTCAGAAGATTCCTGGCTGTCTCTAGTTGCTTATTATGTACTGGAAACACTACCCTTGGGATTAGTTTTCAGGTTAGAGGCAGACACGGAATCATTGTAGTTCTTTTTCTCACAAATCCTCTCATATGCAAGAGCAGGTTGCAGTAAGTGAAATGGATACACTTGCTCTGATAATTTGCCAGCATGGCCCAAAAGCAGTGACCTGCTTATTGCTGATTGCTTCCTTGCAGAGTTGTAAGAGTTGGAGACAGAAGAGATGTATTATAAATCCATCTGCCTATGACCCTTCAGGCTTGTTCCATGTATTACATTTACCGATGGTGTGCTGGGTCTATTTTTAAATGCCCTGACACTAGGGTTACTCTGCTGTCCTTTGGGAAATTGTGCTGTAGTCCAAGTCAGGAGCTGCTATTAGTATTTCACCTGCATTTCCTCCTGAAAACTTCATTCCATTATTCCTAGTGATGCTGTTCAAATACCTTCATTATGTGCCGGTCAGGCTCTGTCACTTAGCCTGAGCTCCTCTTTCCTCCTTCAAGAACATCTTTGGCTCCCTGTCCTCCCTGTAAGTTGGCACAGAATGAGCCTGTTTTTGTTAATTCAGCCGTGCAGTTTGTCAGGGGTCCGTACCCATCAGCAGAGCAGCCGGGACCTCTGGCAATGCCTGGTCTCCCCAGCGGCTGTGGAGCTGCTCTCTCCCTCATTGCAAAGCACGTGGGGCGCAGGAAAGGGGCAGACACAGACTAGTGTCCGAAAGCGGACCAGTGTTGGCAATGAGCGTTCATATCCCATGGGGAACGAACGCCTGCTAGGGACGGTACCAACAAACTCTCCATCTCAGCAAAGCCCAAACTGAGCAATGGAGGTGGGTGATGCTCCAGTATTGCCTGTGCAGCTGTACCAGGGATCGGTGGGGGACAGAGGTCTGTGCTGTGGCAGGAGCTGTGGTCTGTCCTGCCTGGAAGTCGTATCTGTGAGCTGGAGCCGCAGTTTCACACGGAGGGAGCCCCGTGCCCCACGGGCAGCGTGGGGGCTCAGCAGGCTCAGTGCACGTGGAGTGCTTGCTTGGGGAGTCTTTGTGTGCAGCGCTCGGCTAGAGCACCATTGTGTTTGTAAGAGCTCTGTTCTCACCGAACAAATTGTTCCTACAAATAAAGAATGAAAAGTCCTCTTCTTCCCACTCTTCTTTTTTATGCTATTTGTCGAGCAGCATTAGCGGAAGGGACTGCATCTGCATGATGGGAGCAGAAAGTCACTGTGCTCCTGTGGATGCCAGGGCAGCGCATGGGGAGGTGCTGGGGCTACCTGGGGGAGAGGTTGAATGCAGGCAGGATAGCCAGGGGAAGCTGTAACACAAAGTGCACTGGAACAGGTTGCAGGGCCTCTCTGTGAAGCTTGCTGATGCTGATGGGTAATGGGTTGCAATATCTCCAGGCACTGTGGGAGTGGGGCTGTGGGACAAGGCTAGAGAGGAGCTGAGCAACAGCAAGGCAGTGTGTGTAGGTACCAGTCCTGCAGATGCTGTGGAGCAGAGCAGGAGGAGGACAGGTCAAAGAAACCAAGGAGGAGAAAAAAAGACAGATGAAAGCAGGTGCTGAGTCTCCCAAGGGTTCCACAGGATGTCAACAGAGGAATCTGGAGTCTCCTACATGGCAGCGTGTGGTCCCGAGGGCTGGTTCTTTGCCCAAACTTCAGATCAATGATAGAGCAGAAGGCTCCTTAACCCTCTCTCAATCCCCAGCTGTTCTCCCTGGTGACATGGAGCAGGGTGGCAGTGACAATATTACAGCTTTTCAGAAGCAATTGTCAGGGGAAGAATTTGGTCCCCAAACAGTGAAAGAATCAAAATGACACATTTCCAACAGAATTAATGATTAGGCAATTAATCATCCCAATTTAAAACATTGGAGCGCCCTAATACATAAAGATGTTCAAGGCAGTGGTTGTGCTACGTCTGCCAGCAGCCTGAGCTCTGGCTGCCAGCGAGCATGGGGCTTTAGGGAGCATGGACCTTGCAGGTCCACGCAGCCTGGGGACTGGTCCTCTGGTGGGACCTGCATGCAGAGCTGCCAGGGGAATTCGGTATGTCTTTTGTCAAGGAACAGAGACAGCCTTGAACTGCTGCATAACTATATGCAGGTCTCCATGGTGCCATACCTCCACTTTTTAGTGTGACTGCAAACCACAAAAACTCAGCATCTCATCCCTGCTTTCTGAAGACTTTTCTAAAGTCGCTTATGGCTCAGACACTTATGTGCCAGCTACATGCAGA
The DNA here is from genome assembly GCF_000690535.1 of Cariama cristata. Classification (NCBI taxonomy): domain Eukaryota; kingdom Metazoa; phylum Chordata; class Aves; order Cariamiformes; family Cariamidae; genus Cariama; species Cariama cristata. The sequence continues at coordinate 32,217 of NW_009607929.1, forward strand.
CCCAAGTACCTACCCATCCACATTAAAGTGGTTTGTCTAACCTCTGCAGGCCTCCAGCAAGCTAACAGGATGGATTTTCTCCGATCTCCCAGACTTTGTATCTGAATTTACTGAGCTCTGGGGTCAGCCCTGAGTTTTGGGACTGGATAAATTGTGAGCCTTATTTGCCAAGAGCACACACAACCCTACTGCCTCCAGACATCCCAGGATGTGTCCAAATATCCTTCTAAATTCCTACAGATTTAAAGCAATCTGGAGAAAAGAGCTGTGAGAAGATTATTGCAGCACATAACTGCAATAAACCTTTTCTTCATCCTTTCATGGTTAGAGGTACGAACATGAATTATGGCAACTTAAACCTCTTGAAAGCAGCATGTAAACCCGCTTTCTCAAATGGCTGGTAAGGAACCTCCTTAAGCTAAGATGTCAGTGCTCACAAATGTTGCTGTCTGAATAGGGCTCTTTTACAAGTCAATTTAATCCTTGCAGGAATCAAACAACCCCTTTCCACCCACACGAAGCAGCAAATTCACTCTTTGCTCCTTGTTTTCTGACCTGTTTGTTCATTCGAGGATCTGCCACCATCCCCTAATACAGCAGATGAGATGTCTCAGAACTTGCGAATGTAAACAGGTTAATAAAAAACTCCACATCTAGCTAGGTTTCACACTACCTGGCAAATAGCAGAGGCTACAGAGAAGTCAGGGGCTTTTCATGTGCAGCCAGCAGCAAAATAGGAGGAAAGAAATGTTCGCTTGCTCCAGCTGCGACTTTTAGGGTCATTTTGTTAGCTGCCACACAAGCAGGGCTTCCAGTCCCCAACAACCCTTGTAGGACACCTTCCTGCAGTGCCCTGTTGTTTCTGGGCACAGATTTTCCCGGAGAATGGAGGAGGATTGGGGGCATCACGCCCTGAGGGGTGGCTCAGTTCCCACACTGACCCAAGAGCCATGGTCCCTCCCAGCTGCAGCCACGTCCCGTCATTCAATGGTCTTCCATCTCTTAGCATCCTTTTAAAAATCACACAGCTGGGCATTAGCAGCAGGTACTTTGCCTGCCCTGTATGCCTTCTGGAAGATGTGTCCCTTTGCCTGGTCAGGCTTCCCTGGCCTCACACCGCCCTGAAGAGTGCTGCTGCCACCGCACCGATATTATTCCTGAGCCTCTCCTGACAGCCCCGGCTGGCACCGCTCTGCCTTCCCAAAGCAGAAGCTGATTTCTGGGTCTCCCAGACACATTTCCTTTCAATTCTATAGGCACAAATCCCAGTAAATGTTGTATTAAATACCTCTGTGCTGGTAATTTACCATAATTTTGATTATTATTGGAGAACATTTAAATCCTAGATGCTCTGTTTTGGTCTCCATGGAAATTGATAGAAGGGGTCACCTTTTGATTGTAGAATCCTGATGCTGAGGGGAATGGTTTTGCCTCATCAGTTGGGGAAATGATGGGGGCTGGGTTATTTATCTGCTTTCCTTTTTGTACATATCTGTCAGTGAAATTCGTAATGAAAATGTGAATCTGCACAGACCAAGCTGTCATCTGACAGCAGGAAACAAAAACCAGGAAGAAGGGGTGTTACAGAAATGGAAATTATGGTAATTAAAACACAAAAAAAAATAACAGCAAAATGTATCCGGGCATTACAAACACCAAGCTGGTTTATCGATGTTGCTTCTCTAAAGACTGTTGTGACTGGAAACTGAAAGAGTAGAGAAATATCTAATGCTGTTGTTAACCATTAACTATTTTGCTGATAGTCTTGACTGCAGCCTGCATAGGGAGGCTGTGGTTTTTAAGAGTTAATCCCCATTCAAAGCCCACCCAAGCCAATGGAAAGGCCGTACAGGCGTCCAGGGGTGCTGATGGCTAAAAACTGTGTTTGCAATGGCAATAGCAACCAGGCAACCAAAGCAGGGAGCTCTCCGGCTCTGAGCATCGCAGCAGCCATGTGGGAAAGGGTCTGGTCCTGCAAAGCTGAAGTTCTGAATAGGCAAGAGGGGATGAGTAGGAGAATAAAAGACGGGCAGAGGGGACATCCCAGGGGTAGCAAAAAGTGTATCCCCTGGTTAAGCAGAGGTCAGCTAAACATGAGCAAACTATGATTATCCTATGCTAGGATATACCGCTTCTCTAGACACACTATTTTTCTACCAAGGTTCCAAAAGCACTTTGGGGTAGCTCAGCTGGAGACCTCTGCATTTAGTCAGACAAATCCTGGCCACTCGCTCTGCTCTCTGCAGCCTTTTCAATGGTTCTGCAGTAACGGGGACCTGGCTGTATGGCAGAGGTGTATTTTGCTCCTGGTGCCAGCCCTCCCAGGGCAGGGAATACAGCAGTGACCTGCTTTGGGGAACTGCACATTCCCGTTTGCATCCCCACACATGTCTGACTGCTGTGCAAGCCCGGCAGGAGCATCAGCTGCTGCTTCTTGCAAGAAACAAGTGCAAAAATTGTAGAATCAGAGAGCAATTGCGCAATGATCATCAAGCTTGCAAAGGCAGATTTTTGGGAAGGTTCTAGGTTTTTTTAAAGGGTATATTTGTCATCTTTGAAAAATCTTTTCAGTTGTTTCTTTTTTAAAAAAATTAAGTCGTATCTCCATTGCCATATTCTTCCTCTTCCCCTTTCTAATGCTAAGTGGAGTGCACTGACCCATTGACTGTTCCACTTTCTCCTACACTCCTTTAGTTGGAGAAGTTTTGTGATTTTTTTCTTTCTAAACAACAAAGGAGGGGGAGGGGAAAAATGAGAACACCCTCGGCATCATCTAGACAAGTGCATTCAGGGACAAAGCAAAAGAAGAGGAAATTAAATTTTTCAGTTTTCTTTTATCATGAAAAGCAAAGCAAAATGAATGCGTCAATCCAAAATGAAGTTTGTCATGTTTCAGACATCCCCCTATGAAAATGTAATCAGAAGTGACGATTTTTGAGAAGATGGTTTTGATGGAATCTGACTCTTTGATCCCCAAATTGTGGCTAACCAGAGTTAAATGGCACTTCCAGCTCTCCATCCTGTGGCTGTAGTTGAGTACCTCATAATGGTCCTTGCACAAATTCCAGATGGTTTTGGTAAACAGCCTGAGAATCCCTCTTGGCAATCGAGCCCTCGTGCCGCACAGACATCCCGCACCCCATGGTAAGCTGGGCACAGTGCAACTTTTGGCAGGACAGGTGGAAGAGGGGGAGCCTTTTCTTGCCCTCCCGTGCTGCTGTCTGCACCCCAGCCTCTGGTGCATCCCTGGTGTGCCTGGCAGCGAGCCATGGGGTAATGGCATGAGAAATTTCACCGCATTTGCCAGCGGCTGGGGGGCTGGTGGGCTCCAAGCAGCCCAGCTGACCGCGGCAGCGCCAGGACGGCACCTGTTGCTGTTGAGGTTGTGCTCGGCGGGGGCTTGGAGCTATTTTTGGAGCGTGTTTGAGGGCAGGATTAGCATGCCCCAATGCAGAAGAGCTAGGCTTGTTATGAACAGAGAGGGCTCAGATTTGCTCAGCAACAAGGTCTGCCCCAGCTGGGAGCAGGAAGGGCTAACCCAGACCTCCGCGGGCATGGAGGGAGCAGATCCAGAGCAAGATGCTCAGAGCTCACCACCGACAGCAATGGGGACAATAATGGCAAGTTGGCAGCAATCCTGGCATGGCTAAAAGGTGCCAACCAGAGGTTGAAGCTTCTCTACCCACACAATGCTGAGCAAAGTGTCCTGCATCTACACTGGGCTGGGACAAAAGAGAGAGACGAAGCCCCTAGATGGGGGCTTGAAGGAGGGAAGCAGGAGGAAGAGATGCTTTTTCTAGGATCAGGAAGGTTGACTGAAAAGGGACAGTCGTTGCACAGATCAGAAAAACCAATAGAGGAACTTCACAAGCAGGAGAGGATTTTCTTGTCGATAGGAGCCAGATCATGTGGTGGCACCCATGGATGCCAGAGGAGCTCCAAAGCTGACATCCTTAATAAAGATACACCGGCAGGGCAAGTCCCTGGAAAGCTTTCAATGAGTGTTGTTTTCATCCTGCTGCAAACAAACATGCCACTTCTTCTGCCACCTGGAGCCCTGACTCTGCCTGCAGCCTCCCCTTTCTTTTTGGGTCCTGCAGGGAGGGGGGACCATTGGCCCACAGGATGCTCGTGCCAAGTCCTGAAGCCTCATCAGTGCTTCTTTCCATGTGGATAGGGCAAACGCCATCTCTTGGCCCCCTAGCAGCTGAGGTGTGTTTCTCCCAGCCAAAAGGATCGCTCCAAAAGGGATGGACAAAACATGGCACCAGTGAGATGAACAAAGGCGGTGGGGTTGGGCACAGGAGATAAAGGAGGCACAGAGAGGCTGAAAGCAAAGCAGCTCTCCTGAGCCTAATGCCCAGAAATTTCAGGGGAAGTCCATTGTGCTGGTTTTGCCCCCATTTTCTTCCTCTTTGTAATGGATTCATAAGACATACTTGTGTAATGAGTACACACCCAGAAAACATAGTGGCCAACATTCCCGCTACCCCTGAGCCCCATAGCTCTGAAGCAATGCAGTGCTGGTGGGGTGACAGAAGCAGCCCGGTTTATCTGCAAGATGCTGCTGCAGATGTGTCACGGGAAAGATTTCAGCAGATGCAGAGCTGGGGAGTCACAACTGCCATGCTTCAACTTCAGCACATGGAGAAATCCAGGATACTTCTCAGGAACAAGAGAACAAGCCTGTCCCCAGAATAGAAATGAACACCCATTTCATTAGCTAAGACTTCCCTGTGCTTATTTAAGCATCGATTCCTGTGGTGGTTGCTCGCTGTATAGCGCTGATTAACAATTACAGAATGTACCAGAGCAGCATCACCACGGCACAGCTGGGGACTGCAGAGCTGACCGGGGTGATGCTACATCAACCTGTTGGCTGCATCTCCAAGGTTACTTTTAATAGGAAACCACTTGCTGGATAACTTTGAAGGAAGCAAACATGTTTTTAAAGTCTGTTTTTTTCTTTGCTGTGAATTCCCCTTAGCTCAGCACTCTATAGCTGCCTGATGGAGCAGCTGCCTGGGCAGTACCTCCCTTTCTAAGACTGTTTTGTCTTCTTCCTCTTCTTCTTCTAGTGAGGGATGTAATTTCCTCAAAGCCCACCCACACCTCCATTTTTTTGCCAGAGGCTGCAGAAGGAGCCTTCCAGCTCAGCACTGATCCCTGCAGTCTTCTGCATGGCTGGTGAAAATAAAGAGAATCTTCATCTATCCGTGGGCACATCTTCCAGGACATTTCATGTCCCCTCCTGCCTATCCAACGACAGCTGAAGCACTCCTGGTCCCAAACTCCACACATTTGTCCTAAAAGCTGAAGAGGACCCATTTGGGGTTGATTTGTCCTGTCCTTTGGGAGGCTGAGCTTCCAGATTCAGCCAGACAAGGGTATCACAGAACAATGCAAGGGGGGGCTTTCCTCCACCAGCATGGCCTTTCTGTGGCTTTCCCACTTTCCCATGGCTGGGGAACCAGCCTGTTGCTTGCAGCCTTATGGCTCCCCTGGATGGATTGGGATCAGCTTAAAATACAATGTGGCTCTCTGGGTTTGAATCCTGCTCTATTATTAACTTGGCTGAGGAACAGGAAAACCTTGTGCATTTGGCCAGGGCTTGCTTGCTTTGTACATTCCCCATCTTCCTCTGGGACATCAGGTGCCACTACCAGGGACAGGGTATTGGCCTCAATGCAAAGGTAGTGTCAAGTCTTCCTCTCCTACAAGCCATCCTTGGCCAGAGAGAAGCCTCCAAGCAGTACCACAGCAGCAACAGAGTGGTTTCCTACCTCCCATGAGGTGGGGATTTGGACTGTAGGAGCCTGTATCCACAGAGGTTTGGGTGCTTGGAGGTCTCAGCAGTTCCCTCAGTCCTCCTGGCCTGCCTGCAACACTGCTGCTGGCTATGGGGAACGTCGGCATTTCCAGAAAGTCCAATGAAATAATGGCCTCATCACTATTCATTCCTTTGGTGCAGACTCTCTTGTGCCCAGATGAATCCTAATGCACTGATAGGGTATTAATGTGGGTGCCCTGGGTGTCCCTGAGGAACTGGTCCTCATGCAGAGTATTAATAGCCCATCTTGATTTCTACTGAGAAGTTGTTATGCGTGGTGTGCACTGACTTTAACCTGCTCTGAGCAAGCTCTTCTTCCAGGGTGCGGTTTCTTTCTGCTGACGGTAGAGATCGGCTGCAGTGAGGCAGAGTGCTGTGGTCCCACGGGGAGCCTGGCATGGAGGGGACCATGGGCATGCAGGTATTGCTCGCTCCTGGAGCAGCAGATGCCTGATGGAGAGTCATGAAGATGGGGTTTGTACAGTCCCCTGTACACAGCCAACACCTCCCCATCCCTTCTAACTTCCCCAGCACTAGTCCCCCTGCTTTGCTTAAATCAACCCATGGTGCCTTTACGTGCAGTCAGGCAAAGATCTGTTATCCCGCCTGCCCGGCCAGGCGGTGCTCTGCAGAGTAGCAATGAGTACGGCCAACAATGCGGATCCCCATCGCCAGGCAGAGGAAGGGAGGCTCATCCCCTGGTTGTTCAGCTCATGCCCTGTTTATGGTCTGCAACCCAGGGTCTGGCTCTCTGCTACAGCCCGACATGCTGAGCTTCCTCCCTCTGATCTGTGCAGGCAGCTGCAATGTGAAAAAGAGGTAGTTTTAATTAAACGCAAAAAAAAAAAGACAGACACTATCTCTGGGGAGGAGAGAAAAAAGAGAATTTATGCTCTTGGTTACAGAGTTACAGCTGAGTGATGTCTGGGACAGTGGGGAGATGGGAAAAAAAGACTTGAGAAGAAAGACTTCCAGAGAGACCCGGACTTGGAGATGAAACACTGAATAGAGTATATTTTATACGTAAAATGCCTGCTGCTGCAGGAATCCAGGCTGTTAATTGGATTGACAGTCCCTTTGATCTTAGGTATAAGTCTCCTGGCTGATTCATGCTGAGACATCTTTCTGACCTTTTGAATATTCAGCTTTTTGGGGAGAAGCAAATGGGGAGCAGCTTGCTTTTAACAGACTGAGCAATAAAGCAGTCACTGTAGCAGTCCTCATTTTCTTAAGCATGAATGTCAATATCTGACTAATGAATATAGTCAACAGCTGGGTAACTTAACCTGCCGAGAGTGTGACCCTACCACAGAAAGAAAGTCTCCCACAAAGAGTAGTGCCAAGTGGGCAAGGGAGCAGGACTGGTCCTGATGGGACAAGTGACAGCTGTGGTTCTAGTTCTTCATCAAAGGCGACTCCGTAGCTCAACTCAAAGCTGGGGACTGTCCATAGCAGCAAAGTGAGTAACAAGGTGAGGGGAAGGCAAACACGCCAGCATCAGCCCAAACCCGTGGTGCCTCCTGTGGATACAGAGCACAGATGGAGCCCCAGGAGTGCGGCTGCCATCTCCAGCCCTCTTCCCCAGACAGGGAGGTGGGTGGCAAGCCCAAAGCACCTCAAGGGAGAAGGGATTTTATCTTCACTAGCAGCCCTGCTGTACAGCCCCTATGCAGGTGGGTCTCTCAGTGGCACTGTCACATTGTCCCCTGACATTTACAGCATGAAGCATCCTCTCATGTCTCTAGAGAGGGACCAGGGAGCTTGCAGACTTGCCTGTTCTCGTGGCATGTGACATTCGTTTGTTTATCATGGGAGCTCCTAACGAGCTCCATTAATGTTCCCCTGGGAGAAACTGAGACTAAAGTCTTTGGGAGATAAATAGTGTTTCTGCCAGGCTGAAGAGATTTCTTTTCGCAGCAGCAATTTATCCTTCATGGCTTTTCCCAATATTTATTGCCTGGGTTGTCTTCTGGAACAGAAAAACTCTCATGTGGGGACTTCTGCAGGAGCTCTCTGGGCTGGAAGAGTGCCCCTTTCAGGGATGCCTGTTTGTTGGGGTGATGGTTCTTGATAAGACACATCCAAAGTGGATCTCACCTCTCATTTACATAGGTGTAAATCCAACATCACTCCAGCCCCTGCAGGCCTCAGACACAGCCAGGCCCTCCAGAGTTACTAAAGCTCTGTTTTTTCCTGGAATCCTCCCCTGCTCAGGCTCCCCGACGACCTCACATAACCCAGTCCCAGCTCCCAGGGACCCTTCTCGGGGTGGTATTATTAGAGGGGAGAAAAAGGCGCCTGACTCACTGGGTCCTGCACCTGTGGCTGAATTTCCCTCCAGACTTGCTAGCAGGGAATGCAGGTTCATGTCAGGGCTGTTTTTCCATCCCCTTTTCCGGGTTAATCTCTCCAGGGCTGTGCCTGCTGGAGGAGTCTCCCTGACTCCATCCTGCTGCGGGCAGATGTCTGACTGATGACAGAAGTGCCCTTCACGCCTGCCTGTAGCCTTCTGCTGCAACCTGGTCCCTCCCGTGCCTGGGGCAGGTAGCAGGGGTTACAGCCCGGAGGGGAACAGCAGCACGGGCAGAGGTTCTCGGTCCTCCCCACCCACCCACAGCTCTGGCAGTGCGTGCAAAGGGACAGGAGACCCAGCAAAGGGTCTCTGCTTTGCACCAGAAACAGACGGACAAAGCTCAAGCTTCACCCATATGTCTCTCCCTGGTTTCTTCTACTTCCCTCCACCCTTAATGGTTTCAAAGCCGAAAGCAAGGAAAAGCAACAGGAGTTCCGAGTGGGAAATTTCCTTCTAGCCCTGGATGCAGAGGGTTGAGATGCATCTGTATTCCCTGTTCAAGTGCAGGGATACATTTCAGTGGAAGATATATTCCTACGTTTTAGTGATTACCACAGCCTTCAGCAACATAAAATGCTTCTGCAATAGAATTTATAAGCAAGAGCATCATTTACTACATTAAGAACTGAACCACAGGTCTTTCAAGCCTCCCCATAACTAAATTAAATTGATGTAATTGGTCATTCCCCCCATGACAGAGGCTCCCCAAGGGTCCCTCCACAGTAACTGGGATAGGGACAGACAAGTCCAAGCAGAAATCTCAAAGGAGGGTCTTATTCCTGAAGCAATATCAGCCACAAAGATACCCTAATGATTAGATTGGCATAGGAAACCCAGGAGAAGGGTCAGAAGAGAGCCAGCACCCCCTGCCTGGCTATGCAATGCAGTTTGCAGAATAGAGCATGCACCCTGACCACGGGGCTCAGCCTTGCTCCTGCCTTCAGCCAGCTGGTTGTAGAGCAGCTCCCCAAGAGCACCAGAGGAACGTGTGGGTCATCAGGAATGACTGGCAGGGAGACTGATGTGAGCAGCTCTGACAAAAGACAGAGAAGATCAAACTTCCTCAGCTATAACCCTACAGCTCAGGTCATCTAGCAGCTTCCCTAGCCAAGCTGTATTAGAAGCAAATGAAGGCTTTATACCTGGACAGCCCATGCTGCCTTCCCTCCATTCCTGCCAGCAGCCACTCATGCACAGATGAGTCTTTAAATTCTCCACAGCTGGCCTTAATCTACAGCTCTAAGTTTTATGGTTATGCTGTGGAGGAAATAGGAGCTGGTGCTCTGTTTTCTAAAGTAGCTCTGCAGGTGAGTAAAAGAGAAGTGCTAATGTGGGAGCTCTTAAATCCAGCTCAGAGGCAAAGGTTTGAGGGAGGAAAATGTTGTGGGTATGGGGAGGGGGAAGGATTTGACTTTACTTCTTGCATGTCTGGAGTAGGTGATGTTATGGGAATGTACCCACCACTGGTGTTTGTGAAGCTCATGCTGGCTGTGATGGTTGTTCTGGCATTCTTCAGTGCTTCAGAGAAGGTGAGCTTGGAGAGGGGAAAGAAAGTGGGATGGGAGAAACCAGGAGGATTTCCAAGCAGCTAACTCTTGTATTGGCAGCAGTGAAAAAGAAAAAATATTTTTTTTTCCCCGCCTTGGAACGTGATGATGAGCAGAAGGCTGTTGCCTTGCAGTAAGGGGTCTCTTGTCAGGAGCAAGAAGTGGTTTCAGGGTACTTTCATCACCTGCTCATTTCCAGGTGCCTTTAGAGAGTTGAAAACCAGGGTCAGCCACACCATGCAGGTGGCTGGAGATGTGCTTGCTGGTGAGCAGAACTCTACTGGAGCCCTTGCTGATCAAGCTGTCTCTGGGAGTAGCTTTGTTACTGAATCATCAGTGTGGGACTGGCTATGGTCTTGAGCTCCCTATCCAAAACCACTAGTGGTTCTGAAAAATCCCGCTCCTTGGCATACAAAGCTCCCTGGAGCATCTTCCCTGTATCTAATCTGAGAGAAGAAGAAAAAGCCTGAATTTGCAATTACAATGATGGAGGCTGAAAGCAAAAGGTAGATAATATATCCAAACCCAGCTCACAGCATGGCTGTGACAGCACCCAGGGTTAGCTGAGCTGGTCAGGCATCTCCTAAATGAGGCACTAACTCCTTCCTTTGCCCATTTCTGTCCTTCTCACCTTTGGGTTTTAAGGCTAATAAGTGAAATGCATCTGGTGTCCTGAGGGCCAGAAGCAGCCCTTGCCTCCATAACTTGTTGCTGTGGGAATGTGGTGGTGACTTCCCCTGTGCTGGAAAGCAGGATTTCTAAAGAGAAAGTTTGAGTCTGATGAAGCCTTGTGGGAGATAATGGGACAAGAACAAAGAAGAAGCTCTGACATTAAATCATATTAATTACAACATAATCTTGAAAAGTGTGTTCTTGGCTGCCTGTTCCAGTCATTCGATGAGAAACTGTATACCTACTTTCCTTCACCAAGAGTTGGTTTCACACGCAAATTACAGCAGGTTCTTTCTTCAGCTGGAAGGATTCCTCCTGCTTTTGCATACAGAGCACATAACATGTTTGCCTTGTGGTCTCTGTTTTAAATCACATTCTGTCCCTCTGTTAGGTGTTTTTCCCTGTGTTACCCTGGATCAAGCAAAGCGTGCTGCATCTGCAGTGCTCCCAACCACTGCTGGCTCTGCATGGACAGGCTGGGCTGGAGCCAAAGCCCTACTGCCCACGTAGAGGTGCCTGTGGTCAGCTTAGCTCATGTCACTCAAAACCAGGGGAATTGTAACCTATGGCAGTAATTAAGAAGATAAAAAGTGAGGTAGTTCCAGAAATAGCACTTGTGGAAGAGCAAACCCAGTCATCACTGCCTTTATCCTGGTGCAATGGGTCAGAACCAGGCTAGATCTTGCCAGGGCATGAAGGCTTAGGTGTTTCAGCCTCTCAGCAGCCTTGACATCAAGACCCACATCTGAAACTCAAAGCATTGAGCTTTGGCAGGTCAGAACCCAGCTGCTTTGCCTGTTTGTATGTAGCACGCAAGCTATTTTGCTGCGTTAAGGGAAATCTCCGTGTGTAGACACTGAATTCATTTCCCTTCTCACCCTGGCTGGCTCTCCCCATGGGAGAAGACAACAGCTCAGCTTTGCAAGACAGCTCTCCAGGAGAAGCCCTAACCTTCCTCCTGTCCCTAGGGATGGGCAAAGCTCGAGGTGTACAGCTGGACCCAAAACCTGCACGTGACAGTAGCACAGAGGATGCCAAAAATAAACGCAGAGAGTCCAGGATGGAGCTGTGTGTGACAAGGGGGCTCAGAAAGCCACATTCTCATCCAGGCTTTCCACTAAACGCACAACTTTCCGTGTGCCCTGCTCCAGCAGACCTCATTTGACACAATGTGAGCTGAGGGGAGGGGGATACCAGGCAGAAGGCCTCTGTTTCCTGAAATAGCCCTGACAGGTGCCCTTAATATCCTGGCAGCAGCGTGACACCACCGAGCGAGGGCTGTTAGAGATCCCGAAATGGATTTCATCTCATTGAGTCTAACCAGAGGTAACCCTGGACCTCTGGGTCACTTTTATTTGTCCATCTTCTATCAGGCACAGAGACTTGAGAGCAGAAACATGCCCATGCCCACACGAACACAGCAGTCATCTCGCTGCTAATGCATGTAGCTTTGATGCTACCCAACGTGCGGTGTGTCCCTGTCCCAGGGCAGGCACACCGCCGGTCCCATCTCGTCAGCCAGCCCCGGGAAATGGTGGTCTCTGCTGCTGCCTGCCATGGACCTGTCTTGCCGAGTTGCATTCTGTCTTCCCTCTGCTGCTTCTCATAGGGTTTCTGTGCTTTGTTAGGTCAGGGCTTCTTGTCCTGAATCTTTGATTTCACATCTTCTTTTTAAACTGTCACTAACTCGTAGCAACTTAGCAATTTCACTGTTGTGTCCTCTTCTTGTTTTTCCTTTCTTAACTTGTGTGGTTGAGCCCTCATGTGCTGTCTCACTTAAAGACAAGACGAGAAATAAATACAATGACAGCTCTCAGCTCCCAGTTCACCTATAGCTATTGCCCCGGCTATGCAGTGATTGTATCCTGCTGGTCCTACATGCAACGAGTTCCTCCTTGAGATTTAAGCCTGGACATTTCCTACAGAGGCTAGGACTCCAAGATGGATGGATAGTGTTTGGATGGACAGACTCCTGATGAACTATTGGAAGGCAAAACTGCACAGTGCATTGCACTGGGATTTGGGGGATTTCTTACCAGCACTGCCAAGAGGATATTGGGAACATCAACTGAAGTACCTCATTCTGCATATTGTCTTCTGACTTCCCCTGTAAAGGCATGAAGTTCTCTCCAGGACAAGCACCAGGTTTTGTAATTGTTATTCTCCCTATCCGAGGGAGTCCTGGGGATGCTATCCACAGATAGATCCTTTGCAATCATCTGCCTTTGCTGAGACTTGTTCTGTCTCCTGTCCTCCAGCCTGTGGCTTCTGGGCAGGGTCTGCTCAGCAGCTGGGCCTGCAGGAGCTGCTCTGCTTGTGATGGCTGTGGGGAGGGGGGCTCGGAGATGACAGAGGGGTGTGCAATGTTTTGGTTGTCTGACTAAGCAGGAGGATGTGAATCCTTCTGAGATGGCGTTTTTTATTAAAAGGCAAGAGGGTAATTCTTCATTTGCAAAATGACACGATGTTCCACAAGGCAAGGAAAAAAAAACGAACAAAAAACAACCAGCAATACAACTGAAAACAACCCACCCAACCTCAAAACGGTAAATCCAATCAAGCTTTCCTGTTAAATGCAGTCTTTGAAGAACATTGTATTTAATCATTAACAGTGCTGAATCGATATGAATAATCTGAAGTGACTCCAAGCAGCAGGGGCAGTTTATGTTTACAAAGAGATGGATACTGATGCTGCCATTGAAAGTGCAGCCCAAATGCTGCAAAGCCCACTCTGCCATGGCCCATGCATGGGGGTGGCGACGGAGGACAGGGGCTGCTGGGGAAGGGTCCCCACCGCCTGCCAGCTGAATGCCGGGAGAAAAAGTGCACTGGAAATATGTAGGAGACTGTTCTCTGACAAATGTAGACCCATTCTACAACAGCTGTGCCATTGTGTAGGAGAGCCCAACACTCAGGTTGTTTTCCATTCCTCTTCCCACTGCTACTGTAGCTGCTAACAGACACCACCACCCAGGACCAAATGATGCTCTCCCTCTCCCTCTGCAGGCTCAGCTCCCAAGATGAGGCCGTTACCTGATCTGGACCTGCTGCCCACCCCATGGTGGCAAGGAGATGACTCAAGGCAGATTTTCACCTGCTGACTTGTCCTGGTGGGACTGTGCAATGAGCAAGATGACAAGTTTACTCTCACAACTTAAATTGCATTTGCAGGTTTAGAGTATCCCAACTGCCTTCAGCCCTATCATTTCACTGACAAAAGGAAAGTCCCAGGGCATTACAGTGATGCTATCTGCCTTGAATCATTTAGTAGAGAGCGGTGGTGGGTGGGTGTTGGTGTGTGAATCACAGAACTCATAATTGCAGCCCCCGCTTAGCAGGCAACTGCTTAAGTTTTTGTTTAGTTTTGTTTGCTGTCCTATTTTTCCTTTTTGCCTGGCCATTTGACAGTGGTTATTCATTAGAGTGGTTTTTATTTGGACATTTTGAGAGGCCTGTTGCCTTTGGCTCTGGGATGCCAATAATTTTTTAATGAATTCTCATGAATTTCCCCCAGATGGAAATGAACAAAAGAGCCAGAGGAGAGGGTATGATTTCCAGTTTCTGGGAGCGCTTTACAAACAACTCAGATGATTAAAAAGGCAAGGGTGCTCTTCTATTAACAGATTTTGTCAGGATTCAGCCAATTAATATCAAAGAAAAATGAGCCATTTTGTTAAAGCAGCCACTTGAGCTTCCTTCTCTGTTCAGCTACTCTTTGGCTTCGCCATGCCTTACGGCTTCAGTGTCTAATTCGAAGGGTGTTAATGGGGGGAGTAGAAGAGCCCTCCAATTCCCACGCGGGCTTTGCAGGGGGAATGGCTGTCATTACTGCCATGCCGCAGCCCACCAGCTCTTCCTTCCCACAGGGCAGCTTTTGTGAATGTTTTTTGGAAATACACGTAAGCAGACAAAGAGATGCCTCAAGAGAGGGCAGATGTGGGTGACCGCCATGATCAAGAGTTCCCCTTGGTGCTGCTGGAAGGAGAGCGTGGGTCAGCCCTTGCTGGTGGCAGCCACCACCCAAGCCATGACCCCATTGCCAGACCACAAAAGATATCCTTGCCATCTCTCCCTGGGCAGAAGAAGCATTGCCTGCCATCCACGGGGAGGTGGTTGCACTGGTGAGAGAAGGTTCAGCTATGGGATAACCAAAGGGGAGATAAAATGCACTGAAAATGTGTAGGAAGCTGTTCTCTGCCCAGTGGTAGCTCTCCCTGCCTGCACCCCATGGATGTGGGTACCAGCAGCCAGCAGGTACCATCTTCTGATGTGAGCAGTTCAGAGCTGCTGATGACTTCCAAGAGTATTCCACCACCGTCCCCAAATCCCTTCTCTCTCTAATACAGTGCATGGCTATGGTGTTACCCTGCTGCCTCGCAGTACACAGGGGCCAGAGCCAGCTGTTTTCTGTCCTGACTGCTGTGATTTCTTTGTTTTCCTTTTCTCTGCACAGTTCCTTTCCCTCAGTATTTCAGACTTGGGGAAAAAACCAAACCAAACAACACAGAAAACAAACAAAAAACATGTTGCCTGATGAAAATAATAAAATAAATAAATAAATAAATCTTATTCGACATCATTATCTTGGTGCAGCTTGGGCAATTTCATTCTGCCACATAGACATCTCCCAGTCAGCCGTTGTCAGTGCTGAGAGTGAGGATGTATTTGTTCTAAAACCCTGTTGGTTTATTTCTGATGATTGAAGTGGGCTCACTTTTTATACTGGTTTTCAAATTCTTTGTCCATATTTTTCCAAATGCCTTACCCACCAAAATTAACCAATGTGTTACAATACAAGAAGTCAAGTTTGAGTTTAGCTAGCACGTCCTGGTGTGGCTTGGAACTAGTGGTCTAATCATACATCTTTCATGAAAATGGAATATTTTGATGGCTTTTCTCCAATCTGAAATAGTTAAGAGCTGTATTGATCTGGAGGACAAAAAAATAACAAAAGTCTAAATGACAATTGGCAGCTATTTGAAATAAAATTTTTCTAGCTCTCTAGTCTCACAATCTGCAATCATACAAGTAAGCTTCATGAACTGGGGGAAAAAGAAATAAAACATACAACTTCAAAGAGAAAGTTAATAGAGTAATCAAAATGTGTGCCTCTATACTAGTTTCTAGGTTTATAAAATAAAAGAAATTACAAAAGGAGAACATTTACGAAAACTGCATTTTGCTGATTGTCAAGGGAGGTGTTAAAGACTCACTTTACAGAAACAAAAGGAGGTCTATCGATTTAGCATACTAAAAGGAAGCTTATAGAGGTGTTTTCCATTGCCTGTAGTTAGATATTCTGCAACTTTTCCTTTCCTCTGCCTACCTTACTGCACAGATGCCGTGTAGTCCCACATATCAGGGCATTTCCCCATGTCTTGCCCACCTTCACAGCTTTCAGCATGTTTTCCCCTAGCCCTCGGTGCTCGGGTTAGGATGCTGCCCTGCTTTTCCTGCAGGCCCTGCTCATGCAGGCTATATGTAGCATCTCAGATGCCAAAGTCCAGCCCCTTCTCCTGCCAGGACACTGGGCAGTTACCCCAGCCTGCGGGATGGCCCTTGGCAGAGCCCCTCTCCTGGCTGAGAATGCCCTGTCTTTCCTCCGTGTTCATCAATATTTCACATGGTACCCAGCCTGAAAAAGTTTTCTCAGCCAATACTGCTAACAAGAGCCCTGTTGTGAATCACTCACCACCTAGAGCTGGGACGTCAGCTATCAAATTAATTTAATTAGTAGTTACTGCAGGCTTTCAAGAGTCTCGTACGCTGAACATGCCGCAGTGGCCACATAGCCATCTGGCTGAGCCTCAACCTGCAGCCCATCTCCCCGTGAGAAATGAGTGCAGAGTGAGAACGACAAACTCTCCATGCTGTGGCCATGGCATCGTGCAGGATAACACAGAGGAAAAGCTGCTTGCAAAAAAAGCAATTAAAATTAACCACGCCCGTCCTCTCCTGCCACACTGGCAGTGGCACCTGGGGTCTCAATACATAGCCAGGGAGGCTGGTAAGAAATCAGGCATGAGAAGGGAATGGAGAGAATGAGCATGAAGAATAGGGATACATGTGCTGGGGAGAAGGAGCAGGGAGCCTCGGTGACCTCCCAGAGATGAGGGACCCAGCCCACTCCCAGTTTTGGGTTCATTTCCCTTGGTTTCTGCTCAACCACCCACTCCTGCCCTCTCCAGTGTGTTGCACACCCAGAGATGTGCCAGGGCTGGGAAACACCAAGGCATCTTGGTCAATGCATACCCAGGGAGCTGGGGGTGCCAGGGGTGCCCAAAACTTCTCACCTGCACACAGCAGACAGCAAATAAACAGGACATGGCATTCAGTACGTCCCGCCTGAAGATAAAACTGCTGGTTAGTTTGCACTGTAATCTGCACCTTGTTTAGGGGTTGTCAGCAGACGGCTGGTCTGACCGCCCTGTTCCTGCTGCCCTCGCCTTGTTGTACTTGTTGGTTAAATAAATGTCTATTTTTGTGCTCAGCTTCTGCTTGTTCACCACGTACTCGCAGGGAAATGAAGAGCTGTGTTTATACCAAATGGGTTTATTGAAGTATCAGAAAGCACAAATCAATTTACAAACGAAATTATATGGTACCCCAGGAATCAAAACTGACAAACACAGAGATTTGCTCTTAAATTAATAGCAAGCCAAGATAAAAGGCAATGCAGACCATAAAATTAATCAGGTACAATATACTCCCTAAAATTTAGAGCTCACAGGCACACTGCTCTCAATTTCAGAACTAAATAACCAGTAGAGGGGTTTTAAAAAATCAATCTTGCAGGCTACATGGCAAAGCAAATTCCAGAAAGCACCGTATGCATTTTGCAATGAAGGACTTAATCCTGCCTTCCCTTGTCCCGCGTGAGCCTGGGACAGCACCGGTGTACACACTGCCCATGGTGTGGGCTGCAGGAGAGCACTGGTAGGACTTCTACAGCAAGTTCTTCCACTTTTGAAATTGGTTTGGGCAGAGGCAAATTCAGCCCTGCCTGTTCTGCCTCTTGGGCAGAGGCTGAGGACCTCCTCATGTCCTCCTCCGGTCCTGGTGGGACCAAGAGTTGGTGCTTCCCTGGCTGGTTGTGGTACGGGGCTGAGAGTGTGCATCGCTTCAGAGCTGGTGAAATGCCATTTGTTTGGTAAATAAATTAACAGAGGAGATCAGGCTGGCAGAGAGGGCCCAGGGCAAAACAGGAGCAGAGCAGTCATCACCCACCGCAAGACCAACAAGCATCTCAGCTTCCACAGGGCAGTGTAACCCAGCTCTAGTGCCGTAAAAATGATGTAATGATGGAAATCACCCTGGAAGGCTGGAGGACAGCCCCCGGGCAGCCAGCGTGTGCCAGCACGGGACACTCTCTGGAGATGCTCCCTTTGCCCTGCTCTGCAGTGAGGAGGGTCCCTGCTGGAAGCCGGGACCATGGCACGCTGCTGACGGTCACCCTTGGACAGGAGGTGCCCTCTGGGCACCGTGCAAGAGCGAGGCACTGTGCTAAGCTGATTTTTCCACTAATAGAGCTGTCCTGGCATGGCACAAGCATCCGCCTGTGCTCCCTGCGCATCCTGAACGACAGGAACAAGATGCCCGAAGTGTGGTTTTCAAAAAGGGCGACACCTTGGGCTTTGCTTTCTGAGCTCATTTGACATTTTCACACGTTTTGTAGGGTTTCTCTGACTTCTGCTGCTTGCTCTTCTGTCCTCTAATTAGCTAATGAGACATATGATGAAGCCGTGACATGCACAAGAAATGACAGGGCCACCAAGTGCTTCAGTGTGGCATTCCCCTCGGGCACCCTGCAAAGCAGCAGGCATGGGGCGAGCTTTCAGAGATAACATCCAAATATACATTGAAATATAAGCACTTTTTAAAGTGAGATTAATGCATGCCTCGAAAGAGACTCAAGGCTCTTTAACCCCAGGGTGCTCCTGCTTCCCTGTGTGCCTGGCACTGCGAGACATCGGCAGGAGGGGTGGGAGAAGATCGCTGGCTTCTCTGGGAGTCTGCCTCTGTTCAAGCCAGCGTAACACATACTTTTTTAAAGCTGCCACGGAGTTCTTGGGAGCGCTTGTATCTCAAGGATGTGGGCTAAAACTCTCCTGGAATGTTCCAGGCTTTGAGCTAATAAAGCTATTATACATAAATTAAGTTATAGGTATCTAATGTTAATCTCTTCGGTTTTCATGGCCTTTTGTTTCTGAAACTAAATACAAAGATGCATAATAATAATTAAAGATTGGCTGACGAGCAGGAAATCAATCCATGTCTCCTGGGCAGTCACTGAATATCAGTCATTTAAAAAAATCGTTGTTTTTTTATAAACATGCAATTATTGTCTTACTAAAACTGAATTAACAAATTCAGCTGATGCATGCCCGTGTGTAAAGCAGCTCTGGCGGGTGGCAGCAATTTCTACAGGCTCCAGCTTGGGCTGGAAGAGCTCCAGGGTGACCCAGCACAGCCCTGCTTCGGCACAGCCGGTGCTCCTTGCCACGATAACCCCCTTTTCGCCGGGCCACATGCAGCCTTTCCACCTGCTGGCCCCGGCTCCTGTTTTTCTCAGGCAGTCTCTGAATTTTAGATGCTGTCCCTCACAAATCCATCCTCTGCGCCAACCCACTGGGTGCAGACCTCAGCCTTCCTGTGAAAGCCTACCTGCACCCTAAAAAAATGCAGAAATTGCGGAATAGCCTCTTCAGAGTGAAACTTTCTGTATTGATCTTGTGGAAGAGAACAAGTTAAGCAGACAGAGGGCTATCCCAGGAGCTGCCTGTCTGAGTATTTTGTTTCACGATAAACCAAGTAAGCCAATGCCCTGGTATCACTTGTGGGGCTCCCGCAGCCCCCCTCCAGCACGGCGGGGGAGAGGCAGTTCCAGGCGGAGATGGCAAAAAGGCACAGACACCCCGGCACTGCTCTGGCAGCAGACAGACAAACTGAGGGGCTGTGGGAAATCTCCTGCAGACTCGAACTTCCCAGATTGGGTTTAAACTCTATTTCATGATTTCTTTGG
The DNA here is from genome assembly GCF_000690535.1 of Cariama cristata. Taxonomy (NCBI): domain Eukaryota; kingdom Metazoa; phylum Chordata; class Aves; order Cariamiformes; family Cariamidae; genus Cariama; species Cariama cristata. The sequence goes on from NW_009607929.1 coordinate 51,641, forward strand.
CAGTTTCAAACTGCTGAGAGCTGATGAGTCTGCAGGGCTGGGAAGTTCAGTGGTGGCCAGGCTTGTTCACAGGTCACTGAGCGATGATCACGAGTTTGTGGCTACTTGTGGCATGTCCCTGGGAACTGCGATCGCAGCTTTACCAGCCTGGCACAGCCAATCTGGCAGAGAACAAGAGCCAAGAAACTGGTGTACGTACAGGCTGTCCTTCGCCCTCCGAAACCATCCCCATGCACATCCCCATCAGCAATTCTCCCTCCCCATCCCATTCCTCCTCTGCTGCCACCTCTGTACCCCCCAGCCCGACATCCTCAGCCAGCTCTTCCAAGCACACAGAGCAACACTCCACCCATAAAGAGCAGCCGAAGGAGATGCTGGCTGTCCGCCCTGAGAGACACCCAGGCGGGCTCCCGGCCGTGGGCTCCCACGCAGCCGCAGTTGCATGCTCAGATTCTCCTACTGCACCCATTCTCCTACTGTCTGAATGTGCCTGTGGCTGATGCTTCCCTCCTGTCAGCACTTAGTTCTGTTCTTCTAAAAATGTGAAGCGGCTTTAGCCATCTTTGTAAGCATGAAGCAGGCATTTGTACCCAAGTGTCCCTATTGTTGCTTCCCCTGGTGCTTTTTCATCTGCCCTTGTAAATGGTTTCCCTTGTTGTACCTTGTCTTACATGAGATTGTAAAAGCTTCAGGACAGGGGCTGAGTTTTGCAGTATAAACACATCATCTTGCCTAACTAAAGGCAGCCAGAGAAGGGTCATGTTTATTAACTGGTGGGACTGAACATTAAACACATTCCTTAATATATGGGAGCAGCATCAAAACCAGTGAGCGTGATGCCAATATCTGAACTGCAAAATTCAGCCAGTTTTGGAGAGAAGTTCAATATCTCCTCCTTTCCTTAAAAAGCTCCCTCAGCACATATACAAGACTTACAACTCTTGCTGAGGTGCACTCTGTACGTAAGAAAATAGAAAGGGTCTGGCAACATGCACTTGCGGTAACAGATTAAAGAAACTCAATCTATCTTCTTTCAAAAAAAGAAGACAGATATGTAACTTGATTACAGACTATAAATGCCAGCTTGGAAAAAGCTTTGTGATGATAAGGTCTTCAACTGAGTAGCAGAAGACACAGACAGATCCAGAGCTTAGAAATCAAAATTAGACAAATTCAGAATAGGAAGAAGGGTAAGAAATAGCAGAACGGTGTGCACAGGGATGGAGTGATTCACTATTAGTTGCAGGCTTTGAAAATCAGGACTGGATGTCTTTCTAAAAAGCTAAACCAGGAGATCCAGGGCCAATAGGAGAACATGTGTTAGTGTCCTAGGGAGCCCAGAATGATAACTTTCAGAATTAATGTTGAATAATATTGAACTAACTTGAATGACGCGGGAAGATTCGGGATTTAAAACAGTACGATAGGGGAAATAGCTGAGGCTGTAATCCAGTGGTTGTTGGAGCACCACCTGCTTTCAAGACCTTTGAGAACTCCACCCTGCAGCAGGGAAACCCTGCGGATCAGTCCCAGTGTGATGATGCACAGCCTGCACGGACCACGTCCACAGCAGACCGGAGCCTTGCCAGCCTGAAGAACATCTCCTGAAGCAGCTGTACCTTGTTTCGGGCTGCAGTTCAGTCCCTGCCGCTTTCATATCCACAACAAAGCCCACCTCTATCGATATTAGCACACAAATATGCATACGTTACAGCATGCATTCCAGCACACATTACAGTCCGTCGAGGCTGGCCCTTGCTTGCTCACAGGGTGAGGTTATGAGCTGCTTAGCACCTCGACGGTGCAGCCGGTGGGAGGCTGGGGAGGGAGGCAGAGCCCCTCCAACCAGCCCCCTGCTGTCAGGAGCCGCTGGCTGCTCTCCAGGGGTGAGGACAAAAGGGTCTGGGCTTGGTGGGAGCAGAGGAGTTCCCCACGCCTCACTGAATGAGCCTCTGCAGGTCCAGAAGGGTCATTTAAGTGTTTACACAATCTCAGTGTCAGAACTTGATAATGATTATCATTTACTGCAGTCTAATTGTACAAGCAGCAATGTATAAGCAGTTACCCCAGACATGTCTTGACTCGAGGTGTCCCTGAGCCGAGTAAATCCAGTTTAATTAATGCTTCTTAGAAGGGAAAAGGACAAGGCTGGCTGCGTGCCACATTCCCAAGTGAGTTCAGCGTTGGCTCATCTCTACGTCTACAAGGCACTGCGGACTGCGATGAGCTGACTCATCGCACTACAAGAAGCCCAGGGTGATGAGGTGGTCACCTACAGCTCTGTCCCCTGTCCTTTACCATGCTACCTCTCCTGGGCTGACACCAACACCCAGACACAGGGTGACACTGAGGGCAGCTACGCGAGGCCTTCTGGAAGTGACTTGTGCTGCATCTTTCCCCCACTGAAGCACCACTGGAGAGCTGATCCTAAAGGAGAGCTGCAAAGCATCTCCCCACTCGGGACATTATGTCTTGCTTGCAGTTGATTTCAGGCCAGCATCTCTCTCCACATACCATCCCTTCCTCCTCTTCTGCTGCTTGTGAGCAAGATGGGACAGAGCAGGAACTTTGCTCCAAAGCCCGGCGCAAATGTGCTATCAGTGAGCTGAGCAGCTCAGTGTAGGACTCCTGGGCAGCTCCCTGCGATGACAGGTACCGATGGGCTTTGGTCCTGGGCCTGGAGAAGGGATGTCCAGGAAGGGCTGTGGTGGCAGGTGGATGGATGCCAGAGCAATGCTTCAAATCCCCACAGCTCCCAGGAGTGAAGAGTGACTCTAGCTCCCCTTGTCTGCTGCCTTCATCCTCTTCCTCTCACACAGACCCTGGACAGCACTACTCTGCCTATCAGCCCAGCTGTGAGTTTTTTGGAAAGTGACACCCAAAACACGGCAGGGAAGGCAGATGTGGGGAGAAAAGGCGGGCTGCCAGGGGATGGAGGGGACCTCCAGGAAAGCCTCGTGCCTGGGGAGGGGAGGAAAGGCACTGTTTACAATAGCAGCTGGCCCAGGGACTCGCCTTTATCCTGATCATGGTTCATGTTTATTTTTTGCATCAGCCAAGGCCTCTCACCCTTGTTTGAAAGCAAGGGAAAGGAAAAGGCTCGTTTCCCTCAATCACACAGGAATGGCAGCTGTGGTTTGGCACGGGATGTGTTCAGGATGCCTGTGAGAGCAGAGCTGTGTCCGCAAGGCTGCTCGAGTTAATGGCCTTTAGCCTGGCAAGCAGGAAATATTAATGAGCTGTTAATTATTTCTGAGCTTCTCTCTCTCTCTCACATACACCCCCTGGACATATGCACTCACACGGGTCTGGATGAGGGCGTGTTGGCAACATCTCAGCCATCCAAAAAGATGCAGTTCTCTTTGCTGTCTTCTCTCTTCCCTGCGATCCAAACCTCCCAGACCCACCTCGCATAGTTTCCCACATATTCTTCTGTCATCTGAACATCTTCATCTCCTTATCTTTTGCAGAGAAGCAGTGACTGCTTCCCCTTCCATGTAGTTCAGGAAGTGCCATCCCCTTGGAGAAACACAGTGTCCAGGGAATGGGTATTTACACAGCATCCTTTGCTTCGGACACTTGTTCCAGAGTGCCAGGAGGCTGGTGAGGGGTCAGAGCAGTGCTGCCCAAGCCAGGCAGTGCTTCACCCTGCTTTCAGCTGCTGGTAGCCAGCCCTGTAATCTCTGAGCCTCCTGTGGTCCCGGGAAAAGCCAGATGCTGGCCATTTCAGATTGCCAAATCAAGCAAAACCAGGCCCCCACAGTAGCACATGCAGCAGATATGTGACTGGGGAATAGGAAACAGCACCTGCAGCTTCCTCGGTGCCTGGCCTTGGACCAAGCACTGAAGCTTGCCAAAGGTGCACTAGCAGCTACCCCATGGCTTATTAGGATGCTCAAGCAATAAAGGCAATACCTGGCACTGCAGAGACTGGCAGGGACTGATACTTCCAGCGTTGGAGAACCTGGAGCAGGAGGCGAGGAAGGAAACATGGGTTTGTGCCATGTGCTGGACCAGAACAAGCTTGCTGTGGCAAGCATCAGGCACAGCCAGAGAGGCTGTTTTAGCCTGGCATCCACAGCCAAGCAAACAGCTTCTGCCTCTCAGCAGGGCTTAGTGAGTGGGTCCAGAGCCACACGCATGTAGCCATGTCATCCTGACTGCATGGAGTGCCCATAGCTGTGCCACACCACTTCCCTGCTTCTTAGGCTGAAGCACTAGTGGGGTTCAGAGACAAGCTGGCTCCCGCAGGCACAGGCAATCAGAGCCAAGAAATCCAGCAAGGCAAACAGAAAACAAACAAACGGCACCCAGAGAACAACACACACGGCAGCACACCAGCCTTCAGGCCCCAAGGCTTTCAACACGAGAAGGGAAATGTTTAGCAATTGGGCATTCTTCAGAGTACAATGGGGAGACAGCCGAACTGCAGCAAGGCTGCCTGGGAGAGGGTCATGAAGCCAGCGCAGCAGCGTTACAAGCAGAAATGGGCAAAGGCTGCATGTGCATATGCTGCTAGCGGCTCTGGAACGTCCCTCGACATCCCACCTGCAGAAGTGACAGGTAAGTGTGGGAAAGGCTTTGTGTCTGTTAGAAATGAGCATCTGTGAGCAGCATCTTATCAATGGTTGTGATCCAGGAAAACAACATCCAGTTGCGAGCCTGGAAAACAACAGATTTGTTTAGGGCTGAAGTTCACAAAGCACCTGACCTGTAAAAGAATCCAGCCTTCAGAGCTGTGTTTTCTCACTACAGAATGGGAAGAGGAACCTTGTCTGAGAAAGGGCACCTAAGGACAGGCTTGCTGGGTGACTGAAACAGGCTCAGCAATATTCCACAGCCCAGCAGAGGAAATGAAAGAAAAAAAGCAAAACGTATCCAAGAGAACACGCAGAGATAAAATGCAGACGAGAAAGATAACTGCAAAGGCCTGTGGGTGTTGCCGAGAAAAACATGACAATGGAAAATGATGTGCATATGGTTCCTGTACAGTCACCATGGCAAGAGAAATTGTTATCCTAAAGCTTGCAGAACAGCAAAGCAAGGGAAAAGCCATGATTGAAGGTTTCTGTTATGCCCACGGGTGACACTGCAGGTAGCGCAAATTTGCAGAGAAATGAGCGCCCAGACTAGCTCAGTCAAAGCAAGGCAGCTGCCTGCAGATCAACCTCAAACTCAGTGTCAAAACGGCACCAGGACATCAGGGGATTTGTAAGTGAATAGAAACCCCTTCAGCGCTCTGGAAGTGGAGATGGCACAGCCCAAGCAGGCAAAGCCACACTGAAGTGTCTGTGCTGGCACAAGCACAGCAGGAGCTGCAGGGTGGAAATTCCCACAGTGCCATGGGAAGCAATGCAGTCGGAGACTTTGGTTAGCGTAGCCAGTACCACCGGCTCACAAACCTGGTGCCACCAAACCTCAGAGAAAGTCTTTGTGTGTTACAGGCAGAAGAAAAATACAAGGAAGTCCCAAATGCAAGTGACATGCTGTGACGTGCCTCTACTAACACAGAGTAAAGCACCCAAGATGGATTTCCAGGAGGACCCTTACAGAAATGGTACCAATAAAAAAAGAGGAATGATTCATGCAATACAGGATCTTCCCAGGGAAGATGTACTGCACCAGAAATAAAAATAAGGGAGGGAATGAAGTAAATTGGAAGAGAAGCCCCTCCACCAACAAGGCAGAGCCCATCACCCATTCTCGGTCCTTCATGTGACATTCTCCTTCTCCATCAGCCAGAGGTAGACAGTCACAAACCTGAGCTAAAATGCAAGTGGAAGAACAGGACTGCCAGCAGCATGCCAGGCTGGCAGGACAATGTCGGAGCAGATGACATTCTGGGGGTAAGGCACTGAAACACCATCTATCACAGCCCTGGCTTAGGTCTTCAAGGAGAGGCGGGAGCAGGTTTCAGCTTGGACAAAAGCAAGATGAAATTTTCAGCAACTGTGGCACCATTGGAAGAGACACCTGCTGACTTCCAAAGGCAACAGCCTTCCTGCCAAAAAGCAAATGCAAATCACCAGATGTCCTTTCGGAGACTATTAGGATTTGTAAAGTATCTAATAGACATTCTTACCTAAATGTCTCTTTATCCATTGTATCCTTCCACATGAAAAGACAACAGATAAAGAAGATCATGAGATTTCCAATCTAAGATGAATACTGAGAGCATAGAGGGACATGGTATCAAAAAAAGCAGTTATGTGCCAGTTTTCAAGGCAGGTTTGGAAAGGATCTGAGAACAAAACGTACTGCTAGTGCTCATGTCTACTAGTTTATCAAGACAGCATCAAGGAGATTTAAGAAGAACAGATGTCAATCCCAGACAAAGGTACTTTAAGGAGGAGTTCAGCAGAACATAGAAGGAAAGGACTGACAGAAGCCAGAACAGACTCACAAACCCTACTCTGCAGAATAAGCCAGGTACAAAGCAGGCCCTGTCATCCCCAAAAACTGGAGCTTCTGGAGTATCAAATAGCTTCCAAACTAGATATAAGATGATGCAGACAGAGAGGAGAGAGAGGTGACTCGGAAGACAATGACACTCCTGCCAAGTCTGCCTGCCCAGTGATACACAGCATCCCTGCAGGTGCCTTGCCCCTCACTGGCACTCCAGCATGGTCTGCCCCAAGTGTAGCCATCATCAGAGCACACAGTTTACTCTTCTGTCAGATCATGAGACGGACAAGATGGGAAAGCCCAGCTGGTGGGTTAGGGAAATCTGGGAGAGACTTCAGAAGAACACAAGCGTGACACACCAGAGTCATGTAGGAACTTCTGCAAATCCTTCCCAAAGCACTGAAGCAAGGGGGGTTTTAACCTGATTAATATTTTATTAATACATTGGGATCAAGCACGGCTTAAATCTTGGACAGTGGTAAGAAAAAGTCATGCTGTTAAAAAACCATCTGCAAGGAACTGAAGTTGTCCCAGACCTTAGAGTCAGGACATAAATGCTGCAGCCATTGCTCCCTACACACTGATGTATGTTCATGCATTCTTGTGTGGCCCCAGCACCACTGTCAGAGCAGGTGCAAAAGGAAGAATAAAACCAAAACAAAACAGCAAAATAAAACAACCACCCCACAACCAATGCACAAAGGGAATTTGGTTATGTAAGAATTTATCCTTCCTTTCTCAAAAACCGTCTGGTGCTCAGGGGCTCATTTCTTTGTATTCATCCTGATTCCTGGACTGTATCCCAACAGCCTTCAT
>NW_009607930.1:0-3949 GCF_000690535.1 Cariama cristata
CCGGGGGCTGCCTTTGCTTCGTGCCCACGCTGGAAACGCCGGTTTGCTTGTGTGTGCTGGCCGAGCTTGCTCAACTTTTAGCAGGAGGGCCCCGCTCCTTCCTGCCAAAGCCTAGATGATCAATAGTTTGACAATTATATTGCAAGCCTCATTTAACAATTTCCAGCTGCGTCTCTTAACTTGCCCTACCCAGGGTAGCTTTGATTAGAGTGCCTGTACAGCGTGGTTTCTTTTTCAGGAACTGATTCATAACGTTGTTGTAAAGGGTATGTCATTTATAGACTTCACCCGTCCAACAGTGGCACCTAGCTCTCCAGGACACAGCACCGATATGCAATCTGCCATTTCATCACCCTGTAAAGATGACTGAATCTTAAGTCCTCTTCCTTTTGCCACTTTTTCCTGACTAAAAAGCAATTTCTCTGCAAATACTGACTCTTGAAGCATGGTTACATGTATTTCAGGTTTCTTCAGTCACAGTTCTGGTGCAAGCTCTCATCTCCCCTTCTGCTCTACATACTCTTATATTTGTTCTAAAACCTTCACATTTTCACCTTTATAGCTTTTTTTTTTAGCCATGTAATGAATCATGCTAGAAAAACGATCCTTTGGGGGTTTGGGGGTTTTTTTGGTTTGGTTTTGTTTTTGTTTTTTTCTTAAAATGAGAGAGAACAGGGCAGTAATATGTGGATGAAGTGCCAAGGACAGGGACTACTTAAACAGATTTGTCACTGAAGAAACATGTGTATGTAATCATGCCCATCTTACCTACTCAACACTCCATTCATTTAAAGAAACACCTAGCAGAAGCACATTAGGAACAAATGCTAAAGAAAGGGAAGGATGGTTAGGTAGATCGATAGACAAAATTGATATATTACTTACATTAAAGGTCTCATTTGAGTTCATGAAGGGGGGGGGGGGATATAGGCTTCCATATATTTAAGTAATCCAGCTACAGCATAGTGGGAAACTAAATACTGGAAATTAATACTAGACACCAATGTTTTCCAGACTGTTATACCAATTGCCTTGGTATTCTGACCCCTATGAAATAATGAATATTTATCAGTTCAAATCAATCTTTGAATTATCTAATGATTAATTATGGAAAAATAAAGATAATACTGTAATAGTTCAAGTCACATCATTCACTTAATCTTACATGCTTGTTCAGTCTGCAGCAATATGAAAAAAACACATTTTATTTTTTGAAATCTGAGTTTTGCTATAAAATTGTTTAAGCTTAGTTGAATCACTAATTTACCTGTCAGATATATATAGGACAAGTGAAAAACTAGGGATAGTGCATTTTCCTCTATCTAGTTAGAGAATGGAGGCATGACAACTTAAATTTCAGTAACCACTACAGCTATTTCAGCCACTGGTTTAAGAGGAGTTCTTGCCTCATTTAGAAGAAATGATATTTTAAGAGTTAAATCACCTAGTCTAAGCTAGTCGTTTAGAATTGTTCTATAATCTACAGGATGAGATAGGCACCTACATGAGGCAATTCACACTGGTTTTAGGATAAACAAGACATTTTGCATCATTATCTCTCTCCCTCCATTGAGAACATAAACAGCTTAGACAACTAGCTTATAGTAGGTACTCATGGTTATTAGTAGATATTAAAACCCAACCAGCCATCACAGTCTCTTAAATAAGGAGAACTGTAGCACAAATTTCAAGGCAAAAAATGTAATTTTCATGCAAAAAATATTCATTATGTTTTGATTACAATGAAAACATTGGAATGAGATACATATGACACACATTAGATAGAAATGCCACAATCATGGCTGCCAATACATCTCATTAACAAATAATTAAGAGCTTTTGTCTTTGAAGCATCCACGCAAGGCACATCTGTGCCTCATCCTTCCTCATCTCTCCACCAGTTGAGCTTATCTGACATCATTTAAGTGTCTCCCTCCCTCAGGAAACTCAGAACAGGCTCTAATACATCCTGTAGCACATTTTGACATGGAGATAGCCATGCCTACAGATGTCTCGGCAACAAACTATTTAAAAGACAACAGGAAAAGCATAAAAATACCCCTTGTGTCAAGATTGACAGATTAATTCTAATGATGCAAGTCTTGGGGGAAAAACAAGTAGTTTTATTTGTGTTGAAATGAAGTCTGGGAAAAAAGCAGGAGAGAAATCTAGATGGTATCTGTAGGAATACCCTGTGCTAAACAACAACAAAAAAAACCCCACCTGTATAAGAAAGATCCACCATAAGAGCCAGACTTCTTCCATCACCTTAACCAACAGGATTTCAATTAGAAATCCTTTCACTAGCATTTGAAATGGCAAACACATCTCCAATGGAGGCCACAGGCCCAAAGATTTGGACTATGCAAATCCTGAACATCATACTTAAGCAGTAACAGAGACCAAGGACTTAAATCTCTCTGGAATTTTGGAACCATTGAGTATGAGGACGCTGAAGCCTTATCAGCCAGCATTTGTATGCAGCCCTTGCATACCTTGACTGAGCTTGGAACCAAACCATTCCCTTAACTCTAGCAGGTGGCTTACCAAGATTGGCACTGAGACCTGAGTTGAAGAGGACTGGAATGCCAAGCAAGTCATGTAAACCTCCAGAGGCATATCCAATTCATTATTGTATCCCTCAACAAGGTTACTGAAAAGAGGTGAAGAGGAGGGAGAAATAAAAGATTTCCCAATGATACATACAAGAGGAGAAATAACTCCCCAATGGGAGGAGGTATGGGATTGCCAAATGCCTCCTTGTCTCCCTGCTACACAAAGCTTACATTTTCCACTGTGAATATACGATTGAAGATGCTAAGTGTTAAAATGTTAAAAAAAAGGAAAACAAGTTCACACAAACAGCGAGGGGAAATCAAGGGTATGGCAATAAAAGCAAATACACTGGTAAGGAAATTTACAGGGAAGTATAGAGCATGTTACATACGGAATAGTAAAGCAGCAGACATGAAGTTCAAGAAACCATCAAGAAAAGATCAAAGTGTAAATAAGATCATAGGGGTTCTTTTTATTTCTACAGCTTGTTTTATGTGCCTTTTATGTGTGGAGGAAATAAATAAATAATCTTTCGTTTGAACTTTAATCAACTCAGATTCCAGGAACAAAAGGGCTTATAGGTAGCAATCCCTGTTGTTTCAACAAGAGAAACAAGGGGTTCCATCCCGAGACCTCTACAGTAAAAATGTGGGATCATTCATCTACAATAACGTGAGTTTCATTGACATTGAGTGGTGCATTGACTCCCTATATAAAGGAATGTTTAATCTAGCAGACAAAAGTAGAACAAATCAGGCATAATTTGAAAAACAAAGCAGCATGTATTTTTTTTTAAGTACATGGTAATGTGATGAATTCTTTAACACACAAAGGTTATAAAGTGACTGGTATCTTTCCAAGGGAAGGATTGTACATCAAGTAGACATTGAGACTTATATAGGAATCAGTGGGCAAGATTCTAAGCACAGCTACCTTTCTTGGTTTTCTGGTCTCCGAATTGAGCATCCAAGAACGATGCACAGAATCTTAAAGCATCTAAATGTGTTCATATGAAAGGTATCTTTATGAATAAACATACCTTAACAATTTCACATCATAGGCACGCTGTGTAGAGGTCATCACATACTCTATCCAAAAATATAGAGTAATTTAATATTTAATCATCTAAGCTATTTGTCTGTGCCCTTCAACTGAGATATGATAAGCACTTGAGAGGTCTTAGTGGGTTTCTGTTCAGTGTGAAACATGTTTTTCTAAGCGTGCAGGCCTTGTCCCCATCATTGTCCCCAGCCCTAGCAAACCCAGATGCTGTTAGCAATCAACAGCTGTAACAATGTAGCACATAATGTCGTGTGTCATGCAACACGACTTTGAGCAGATCTACTTAAAACAAACCTGAGACTAATAGCTTGCAAGAAGAGATTTCCACTCT
>NW_009607930.1:3980-14829 GCF_000690535.1 Cariama cristata
GATAGGGCAGAATTAACAGTGCCAAAGTTTAAGAACTTCACTAATGAAAGTCTTCATAAAACATAGGGGAAACTGCTGCAAAATGAAGAACAGTGAGAGAAACCGAACAACAGTGAAACGGCAACAGAAAAGAAACAACTTCAGATTAGACAAATTGAATTTGACAGGTATGTATTTTCACAGAATAATCCTTTGAAGCAGTTCTTGGATTACCCTATTCACAAATATAAAGCCATCATTTGTGAATGGAATTATTTCACCTCAGATAGGTTATTCTTTTATTCTTATGTTAACTTTGGACATAAAGATAGCATTAGTGGTGAAGCTCTCAACGGTTGATTTCAGTAATTTAGAGAAATAAAATTAAGCTACAGAAGTCAGTCATGTAACAGAAGAATCTTTGTTTACTAAAACAATTATGGAAATACTAATTAACTATTCTACAAAAACACTGTATCAACCTGTCACTGGATCTCTTCCAGGTAGAAGTGTTCTACCATAAACAAAAAAGAAAGGGACAAGCAGAGTGAAACGAAAAATCACAAACAAATAGAGTATTTTACAAGAGGCAGCTAAGTGGTCTTTCTGATATTGCAGCATGTTTGTGGAATTCAGCAGAAAGCTGCTTTCAAGTATCTTAAAGTATGTGTTTATTAGATTGTTTTTCCCCTCCCAACAGATTTCATTCAGTGTACTTTGTTAGTGATAACTGACATAGGAAGTCTCACATGTCAGTTTTCAATTTATCTATGCTTTTTGTCAGCTGGAGTAACAACTTAGTATTTTGACCTGGCTAAAATATTCTTACAGACACCTGATTCTGAAGAATGCTGTATGAAACAGAACTGATGAAAAGTGGCATTCAAAACTAGTTTATACAGGAACTTGGATTTAGCCCCAAGAGCAACTTAAAAAAAATTTGGACAAATTTTTCCAGTTTGCCAGAAACTATCACCACTGAAAAACACTCTCTCAGAAAGAAAAGATAACTTTGTCAATAGCTTAAAGAGATTTTTCAATAAAGAGCTCCAGGAATGGAGCCAGCTTCTACCAGCTGCTTTCAAAGCAGATGAATTTTCAACATATAACAAGAATGATCACTAGCTAGCTTTTATGGGTGATTCTGTTTCAATGATGCCAGAGCAATTTGATTCAATTTTTAATTCTTTAATGAATCCATTAAATCCATTTTTTCAGGAGTCATACCTGAGCATAGATCAGATTGGTAGTAGATTCTACTGGCTTCCCCGGAGCCAGACTATTTTACCGATATAAGAATGAACTCCAGATTAAAGACAGACACCTACTTACATAAAATACAGAAATTCACACAGAAATTGCAGTCTGACCAACCTTGTGACTGCATTGACAATTAACCTGTAGTTTAAAGACCTCTCTGCATGAGAGTTGGGCTACAAAGTAGGAAGTACTATCAGAACTACCCTATAAGTTAACGTTCCCATCAAATTGGAAGAAAGTATTATAGTTATCATGAAAGTGTAAATCACTTGTCACTTTCGTAAAAGCAGTTGCCAGAAGGGACACAAAAGAAAATGCAATCATTTTTTAAACTAAACACATTTATCTGGATACAAAATTCAAATTATTTAACAAAGTGATATTATATGACCATCTGGTTAGACAAGGAATAGAATAAAAAGATTTTGTACACATTGTTTTCACCAAAAAATATGCTGGCTATGTAAGGAATGAGCTAAGATAACATGGCAGGAGATAAATCAGCTGCTCTCTAAGTCACATTGATAGATGCTAAGCCTATTATGTTCGTTAACTACCTATGGAGTAGAAATGCCAGCATAAGCTTGTACCAGGGTTTGAGTTCTATTGTCACTTGCCCTCAGAGTTCTTCCTGCGTATCAGTGTCATGCCTATCTCAGATGTCTGAGCACAGCAAGTCATGCATCTCTACCTGGCAAGTATCCAATTGCACAGGGGATATTGCTACCACTCTGATGTAGGAAGGGCCCTACATATTGATCCCCTGTGGTAATCCTAGCGGTCACCAATCAAAGCTGTAAAAGCCCAATTTTTCCAAGTGAAAACCTAAAATAATTTAATTTTGAACAATCTAATACTTGAATTAAACTGGTCCTTTACTTACTCTTTTCATAATGATCTTCGGCTGATTCTCAGAGTAATTGCCCAGTTATTTTTCATTAATAAAGTAGTACTTCCCACATGCCTTTGTAATCTTCATATGCCTGAAAAACAAAAACATACAAGTTAAAGATGCAAAATAAAACAACAAACTCTCAATAATCATGCAGATGCATCTACATTAGCATTTTAATTTAGATCTAGAGAAGCACATTTGAGGCAGCCCTCCCAGCCTTCCCCACTTCTCACACTCCATTTCGCCCCACAGTCTTAGAACATGGAACTGGATTCCTTTCCTATGAAGCTAAGGAAAACATTGGGTTGCAGCAACACATCTGATGTTCTCCAACCACAGATAAGTCTACAGACCACATGTCAGCCAACCAAGTAAAATCTACCAAATTGCATTTAGAGTGGTTGCAGGACCATCAGCCTCTGTGTCACAGTATTTGCTAGACATAGACACTGTCTGCAAAACTCCTGGCATTTCTTTGACAGTTTTTGCCTTAAGTGTAAGCAGGGATTTGAAAACTCCATAGCTATTGCTATTGAAGGCAAAACATGGCATTAAAACATTCTTAATATTTACTTCACTTATAAAGTACTATACTACTGTATAAAAAAAGTACCAAATACAAAGATGCTTCTTGTTTACAAGATACATGTAGTCTTGAACAAAATTTTCTAAAGTACCTCAGTTAAAGCCTAACATTCCTTAAATCCATCAGATATCTTGCAAATTTTAACTTCTGTACTTGATATTTTAGGCTTAAAGCGACTATTTCTCTTTTGCATGCAAAAACTTCATAGTGGTGTTTTCAGCATAACAACTGAAGCAATGCAAGGCTAACAAAAATCAGAGCTTTCTCTATATGAATCTTAGTGCTCATATATCAGCATGTAAATGCTGACACCTTTTTAGGTGTTATATAGGTAAGGATTACCACTGTATACAGCACTGACTTTCATAACTGCAATGCTCAGTCTCTTTGCACCCCCTTTTTTTATTTAAAAAAAGGGAAAATAAAATATTTCAGTTGTTCGCACCTTGTGAGAACAGCAAGAGTGATTTTATTTTGCATCACTTGACAAAAGATAGTCATAATCATGCCTCAGTCTAGCACATCTCATACAGTTTGAAAGGGCTCTGGCTGAAGGGCCAGAAGAGTCTTCAGCCTTAAGATTACCCTTATCCAGGAACTCCTGCAGCTGAGACCAAATGATCCAAAGGAACATCTCCAGAGGGACGATATTGCCCATACCACCTGACCCTGACACCTAGGGAGAAAATGTGATGGACAGTCCTCTTCTGAGACTGGGAACAAGTTTTCCTCACAACAAATTTGGTTTCAATAAACAGGGTCTATCACACTGTCCTTTGTAACCTGCAGATGGTGGAAAGTGGCAGGTGGCCAGCACTACAACATGCTCAAGAAGAACAGTCTAAAGTGAAGGAGGAAATCCTGTCAAAACACCTAAGCAATCAGGACAGAAGTTCTTAACGTCTGGCACAACAAAAAACTTCCCTTCGATCCAATTCTTTAACCCTTACAGGAGTAAAGGACAATGAAAATACAAATCACAGGCTTGGATCACAGCAAACAGGTCTTAACAGAGAGAAACAACAATTTGTACTTTATGATCTACTGCTAAAAAAATTTAAAACACAACCACACCACCACTGAATGTTAATTGAAAGACACCTTTTCCATTCTTTATTCTAAGCAATGAAGAGAATGCATTGCTATGGTTTCCTACAACAGGATAAACAGAGCAACAGATCTAAGAATAATAAAGCAAGTAGTGGAATTAATGACAAATGTAGTCACAGAGATGACATCAAAAAAACCTAAGGTGACACACTTTTAGAGGAATGTTTCCTTTCCAAAAGGCTGAGTGCACAGTCATTGGCTTTTCTGCAGATGAAGAACAGGCTATTGATATTGCCCTCAAGTATTACTACTATGCCTTGAGATGTCATGGCGCAGTAACAAAGGATCTCTGAAGAATAGCGGGAAGTTCATGCCAGCTGCCAAACCTGAAGCCAATGGGTGATGCTACTGGACAACACACATGGACCACACTAGTTCCTTCCACCACCACTAAACCGACTGTTAAAAGTTGTGCCAAGTCTCAGAGTAGGTGTTACACCAAAAGGCATCGAGCAGTTCCCATTTCCTATATTACAGCTGAAACAAGTCTTCACCCAGGCGCAGAGAAACAGAACAAGATATAAGAACTCAAAAGGTGCAGTGAATGAAAGAAAGAGGAACCTGTGGTTTACTGCCCTTTGCACAACAAAGGTAAAGATCAGCTCTTAAAAACAAGATGCAGAGGACTTTTGGAGAGCTTGAAGCAAGCCAGTTGAGTCAAATATGACTGTCATTGTTCATGGATCATTGTAGCAGAGAGCTCTATAACCTTCGTCATTTAAGTCAGTAAGATGATTCTTTTGAGAAGGGAAACAAATATTTGTTCATTCTCGCTGATTCAGCTTTTCTTTCTACATCTCTATTTTCCCTTCATATTACAGAACCCAGGAAGAACAAAAAATTTACAAAAAAGTGACTCCATTTACTGCTAGACTGATCTTAATCTATTCAGAAAAGATTTAGACTATTCTCTATATTTTTTAATGACCACAACAACAAAAATAAAGATATTTTCAGTGTCCTTTTTGATTCAGAAGAAAATTTAGATACCTAATACTGTCCTGAAAACATCCCTAAGCCAGAGCATAACTGTATGTTTAATTCCACTCTTATAGAACAAATAGTTTAAAGTAAAACTTGTTTAAGGGCCAGATTAGGTAGCTCACTGAAAAAGATTTGGATGCAAATCACAACTAGTTTAAGACCAAAGTCTTAGAATTCATGTTTCAGGGTGGTGTTTTTTTTTTTTTTTTTTAAAAAAAAAGAGAAGTATTAACTTCAGTCAGCTCAAGTAAACTACTTCAGCTTGTTGTTATGAATGCATACAGAAGCTGCCATCTATGACTTCCAGCTCTCATGGATCTTTACTCAATTCTCAGTGCTGCAAGCACACTGAAGTTACCAAGAATTAGTGCAACAGAATGTTTCCATACTAGATGCAATACAACTCAAAACAGATACACAGACCACTCAAAGTTTATCTCTAAAGTTATGTCTACAAAATAAAGAACTTTGAGTGGTCTGTGTATCTCTAAAGTTATGTCTACAAAATAAAGTGAAAATTCAGGTCTAAAGCAGTTTATAGACTTCCAACGTATTTAAGCACTGGAAAGTATGAAAATTAGATGCTGAGAATTTCTTGGGTTTTGTAAGTACATACCACACACAAATACATATACACACATATTTATATGTGCATATTGTGTTTGATCTAATTAATAAAAGATAATTAGAAAAACTGAACTCTGCTTTTAACTGAAAGTCTAGATTCTTTCAGCTATATGCTCCGAGTTGAACTTTTCACTTGTAATCTATGAGGAGAATTAGGCCATTGGTGAGAAATGCTGATCAAAATGTATAGTCAATGCATAATTTCATCAATGAAATAATGCCACCTCTTGATGAAAAATGGCAGCTAACCAGTGCAAAGCTTGCTACACAAACAGCTGAAAAATTGTTACTACACCATCAGGTGACACCTGGGTGTTTAGAATTCACCTAAAACAGCAGAATACACTGAAATGTGTCCTTTTTAGCATTTTCATACACATGCAGCTATAACTATTGTTTAATGTCATACAAAAGAAAATACTTTATATGCAAATCAGAGCTAAACAACCTTAGTCAACAGATCAGGACCTATATTCCCTGTAGACATATGACATCATATCTTGGCATTCCACAGAAGTGAGCACTGGCACTTAAGAATAATCTAACCTGTGAGTGCAAGCACAGAAGGATTTAATCAGACTGTGCTGCACAGCACTTATGACAAGAATGCATTGTGTGTTGTACTCCTCTGCTACCTCAGTCTTTTTATCTTTTTTTTTTTAAACCAGAGAATATGCTGCTTTACCTACAGTATGGTTTGGTCATATATGATTTAATTAAGAGTCAGTCTGCACATATACAATGCTTGATTCAATGACAAGATGGATAGCCAGATGTGTCACTAGTGTGGAAGTGCTTAGACAAGCATTTACTGGGTGCTGGATAAGAGGGTGGGGGAAATGCACAATGAAACAAAGTTTTAACCTTGGATCTATTTTCCAATGTAATAAGAAATGACGATGAACCAGAGAACAACGAAATAAAAATCAACCATAAATCAGAGGTCAAAATTGCACCAAAACCAATAAGTAAGCATGTCACTTCGCAACATCAGCTCTGCATGCAACCACATTTACTCCCCCACCCTTTTTTTTTTTTTTAATTAAACAGTTGACCCTGTGAGCTGTTAACCACTTGAATAATCCTTGTATGGGACCTGCAAGGAAGTGTTCTTAATTGCTATGGAGGAAGTGGAAAAAATTCTCATCAGAAAAGAAGTGTTGAAAAAATACATATCAAGACTGATTGTTACAACATACAAGTCTGTTGGAAGACATTTTTATAACTGGAATATATTTGAAGTATAGTTTTGATTGAAAATGAGCATACAAATGTTTCAAACAAAAGCTATTCAAGTCCTATTCCTGCTCACACTAAAGTCAATAACAGAGGTCTATTATGATCTACGAATAAGTTCACAAGTGTAGTGGTGATGTTTGTGTGGAACATATTTGATTCAATCTCGGCTACTTATGGATACATTGTAATATGCTAAAATATATTTTCACATTATGCATAAGAACCTCAAGAGAGCACAATCCTAAAATAAAAGTCAGAAATGTTGTTCGAAATCATCAGTAAGAAAAACCCACTATCAAGTCTGCTGAAGACTAAAATGGTCCACAGAAAAAAAAAAAAGGTGAAGAAAAGGTTTCTGCCTGCTGAAGTTAAAAGGACAGCAACTGTCAACAGGTACAGTTTTGAGATTAAAACTACAATAAGTACTCCTTCTGAGAAAAAAAAGCTTTTGACAGAAAGTGTTAAAATTTTCATAAGAATGTTCACTCCACACTCAGTCCAGGTGTAACACAGAGGCTACACTAAAGACAGCAGTCATCCCAAACTTTAAAAAGAACTGAAGGCTTCTTTTAATTTTTATCTTTATAAATTATTTTTTGTTTATCTTTGTGATAGATATCTGAGATTACGATAACAAACAAGTATTGCTGTTAAAAATAAAGAGAAACTATTTTCAGTGACTTATTGATGTACTTCAAGTTAGAAAAAAACATTTCTGTAATTCTCAAAATCATATAATTTATTAGACAAGAAAAATATCTAGGCAGTGCTAAAAAAAGTTTTCTTTCAAATATTTATGAACAAGACCAAAGGTTGAGAAAGCAAAAAAAATTCAACAGACAATTATGGACTGAAAACATACACCCGTCATATATGACTATATGCCCGCCTACAAGACACACAGAATACAGTTCTGCCACACAAGGAGGTGAAATGGGCTTACTTTGACTAGCCATACTACAACCTACCTAAGAAATTATACTGCTTTAAGTCAATGGACTACCCAAAATATTTAAAGCTGCCTCAGAAGTTACAGAATTTCCAACAGTGATATAAAAACCCAACAAAACACAAGCTCAGACTTTTCATTTAGTTCCCAGCAGCACCTGGAGCCCTGCCTACAACAAGCCTTTAGGAGTGCTGCAGTTCCTGAGCCAACAGGTGCCCCAATTCCTGCCCGTCAGATCACAAGACATTGGGAACAGCTGCAGAAAGTGAGAAGAATTTACATAGCATAAGCCTGAATGATGCAAGGTCAAAACTTATTTTCTTACTGATTACTTCAGGGAAACATAAAAGTTAACTATATACAGGTATATTGATAGGCAACTATTTTAGCTTCAGCCAGTAGTTCATTCTGAATGTCTCTGAAGAACAGAGTGTGATTATGGATTGGCTTTAGTTGCAACAAATATTCCAACAGGAAAATACAGGTCTAATTCCCAGTCTGTACTGCTATGTAGGTATCACGTTCAATCATTTCACAAGCACATGCAGAACTAAGGCAAACTAAAGAACAAAATATTTAAATTGCAACATATGCAAGCTCTAGTTCCCAAAGCTAATTATTCCCAGGCTAGTCCTCACAGGCACCATCACAGATTTCCTTACTCTCACTTAAGTTTCTTACATCAGAACATGGGGGGGGGGGGGGTGTGGAACAAACCACAGAACCCAACTGTGATTGATTTTAATTCTGAGGAACACCTCACATTATATTTCACTCCCTATTACAGCTTGTCTAGGGCATCATGGTCAGAAATAAAGAGGTCCTCTTCATTTTCTGAACATTCAATCTTAAACATCAGTCTTTGCAGTATCTCTCCACTAATGTACAACCAAGTTATACATACTTTCTAGAGACTTTGCCAGAAACAGCTGTCAAATGACACCAGCACAATTCGACCTGCATAATACTTGTTTTCTCCTCTGCCAAAGAAATTAGATACATGAAGTTTTTTCCAAAGCAAAGTCTGAAATTACCACAGTTTATAATATAACAAAATACCATAATGCAAAAAGTAAGAATTTTCATTTTAGAACTAGGGTTTCCTGGAAAAGATAGATCACATGGCAAAATCGATTTCTTGAGTGATAACAATGAATTCTATGGGTTTCCTGTAGATGTGTAACAGACACACAGCACTCAGTACAACAGTTTACCATAGGAAACAACAAATAACTGAAACCTGGATATTCACCCACTTTCTCTCTGTGGAAGAGTGAAGAAAGAGAAAGAAGACATCAACTATGCTGTTACCTAACAGAGTTCAAGAAACAAGATTTAGAGTTACCATCATAGCAATGAAGCTGTTGAAAGAACTAAAGACAGGTTAAGTTGAAAAAAAACCAAACAATTAAGACAGCAAGTTCCAAAAGCGTATCTAAGCTGTTCATAAAGTTGATCCAAACCCAGTGAAGTCAGCAAAGTACTCCTATTCTCTTCCTTGAGCTCATTAGCCTCTACAACAAGTACCTAACACCATTTCAGGCACTATAGAGCAACTCTTACTGTGTAAAAATAATCTTGAATTATTTTAGTTCTCACATGGCTATCCACATGTAAAGTGGATATGCTACTAATCAAAGACCAGAATTTCTTAGAATATTTGTCTGTTAAAGTAAGATTGAGTATAGCTTAGAACAGGTTTATAGCTTCAAATGTATTTTCCCAGATGCATTAATATTCTTTCTCATGAATACTATAGATCTTCAAGCAGTTCTCTTAATGTTTTCAATGTTCCAGGAAAATCTGCTAGGAAGCACTGTTTAATTTAATGGAATTTAACTTTTTAAAAAAGGAGTTTAGGTAAACATATATATGTTCTGCTCACTGACTTTCAAAGCTTGGTGAAATGAATTGACAATTTCTACATATTTTAACAATTTTAAGTTACAGACTACTATAAACCAGCCTTAAGGCCCCCAAATGACAAGAAACACATTTTAATTTTGAACAAATACATTTCAGAATTCATAGAGGCATATACAACATTACCAAGCAAAAACCAATACTTTTAAAATCAAGATATGAGACCATAAAAGACTACTGAAACATACCTTGCTTCAGCTACAGATCCTGCAAAGAACATCTGTTTGCAGGAAGCTCTGTTACATATACACAGATACAAAAGACACCCCTGTTCCTGCTTAGCCTATAATAGTGGAGCAAGTTGAGAGAGATGACCTCTATAGCTTTGGACAGCTGCTTGTAATTCATCAATCAACTTCCTCACCTGAGCAGTTAAATTACAATAGCTACTAGAAAGAGCTAATGTTGATGTCACCCCAGCTAGATTTTTCTGTACGAACCTACAGAAAGTACGGGAACTTTACTGTTTGAAGTCAGGCAGGACATACAATACATATGTGTAACTTCTACATATCAACCTATTTCTACTATAGATGTATAGGTATGTTTTTATGCCTCTAGAGAAAACGGAGACATAACCATATCCAGAACAACATACAAGAGTGGCAAATGCAAGGAATAAACAGTTTTCCTCTCCCTTCGTTTTGAATTTTATAGACAACCACATAAATCACCAGTAATTACACACTTACAATGAACTTTAATAACTGGAAAAAACACATTTGTTATTTCCATAATTTGTAATTTACAAACTCTGTATTCACAAACAAATGGCATGCATTAAAATAAAAAAGGACTCCATAATTCTTTAACTCCTAAAGAAGTTACATGTATAAACTATACATGTTTCTTCGAATATATTTAGCACATATTCTTCCAGCTTTCATTAAAATATTTTCAGTATGTTTACACATCTTTCATGACATATTTTCATTACCTGAAGAACCAGACATATATTCTTCATCAATTTGGGAAGGACAAGAGAATGTCTCAAATCAAGGAAGTACAGAAGAGGTCTAAAAATAAAGTAAAAATCATCCCTGCCATGCATCCAAAAATCACAATTAATTTTACATGTCCTTTGAAAAAAATAAAGGTAGCCTTTCCAGTGGTGAAATGTTTATATTTGACAGACACAGTAACAATGTAGCTACAGTTTAGAATTTACATTCTTGGAGCTGTTAAAAATAGCTGATCATATAAACTACATAATCATCACCATCATAATGTTAAATTTTGTAAACTATTAAGAAATGCTAATGAAATTAGCCTTCAGAAAGGGCTAACATCAGCAGGA
>NW_009607930.1:14860-29893 GCF_000690535.1 Cariama cristata
CAAAAGAGGGATGCTTCCAAAAAGCCAGCCCAAATTCTCTCAACCCTTTTGGTTTCAGAAATTTCAGGTTTTAGAATTGCAAAGTCTCACCAGTCATACACCAGTTATATAATCTAAACATAGGTCTACACTTACGGAGTTGTTTTTCATCATGGAAACATAAAATTTTGTATCTTACCTGAAAATGTAAGCTTTACATGTACAAACACAAAAAAAATACTAAGACCATAGTATGTTTGAGCTGACGCCTCCAGCTGTCTCTATTTGTGTTCCCAACTTCATTTTTCGTATGTAATTGTGCATCTAACTTGAAGAAAATTAGATTACATATACCATTAGTTTTAATGGCATAGAAGAAATAACTGGGACAGAGTGTGCATGACAATTAAAGAGTTATAGCTTTGTATTTCATGGGCAATCACATGATTTTCTTATTCTGTTTTACTGCAGAGCACGTATGTACATACAGAAAACCATATTCACAGCATCAAGGCAGCCATGAAGTCCTGAATAGTATGAGATTTTTCAGTTTTATTTATTCTGTCTTTTGTTTGAAGGACATTGTAACATATATTGAAGGAAAAGGTTTTCCAACAGCTCAAACACAGATTCTTCTCCCTTATTACTAGATCATTATACCTCTTATTCTATTCCATTATGGCTAAAAGATATCAATTATGAAACCACAAGACCTACAGATTTCTGCATATTGAAAAAGAATATGAACATTGCCACACACTGCTCAATCCAGTCCAGTCCAGCTGAGTCTCTGACATTGACCCTTGCCACAGAAAGAGTTGCAAAACATCCTTTACAGAAGTATTGGCCCTACGAAGTTAATGACTTACACATTTTTACCCCATATTATGCAAACTTAGATTTTCTGAAGTAGTACAACAATTATCTGTTTATCTTTGCTTATTTTCAAACAACAAAGATACAGGACTCAATGACATCTTGCAAAAGTGAGTCCTGGAATTTCATTAAGTACTTAGAAGAAAAAAAATATGTAATGAATCTTATTTTTGTTGAATCTCATCTGGTATATCTATTTTATGCATGTTATAACTTACTGGGGGTTTTATTATGTTTTATTCTCATCCTAGGTGAGCCATAGTCTTTTCATTTTTATTTTAAATAAAATATTTGTACTCTTTTTTAAGACAAAGCTTTAAGCTATTTGTATTTTTACTACAGCTTTCTTTCCTAACCCTGTGAAAAAAAAATATGGAATTTCAGATGGTGGCATTTATGTAACAGCATTACAATATTCTGCCATCATTTTCTTTCCTAATTTTATACAGTGTCAGAGTTAATTTCCTTTCATTACTCTCATTTAATCCAGCCTATAGGGATTCTTAGATGATTTTACTGAGCAGTAACAGTCATTTTTTCCATCAGCGATTTTTAAATTCTATGAATAATGTCAGTGATTCCTTCCAATGTGTCTCACATTTGCTATTAATGCATTTAATTTGTTATCATAATTCCCATTTCCTTACCTTTCTTAGGTTTCTCTGAACTTTTGTGACTAATGTCCAGCCTTAAATACACTTAAAAATTCTGTATCACTTGTGCATTTTTCTACTTCAGGATATTTTGTAGAATTTTGGGGAAATATAAACAAAGCATAAAGACATAGTAATACATTTTTAGTATTACAAAAAGTGAGCAGTGGTGTACTTTAGAGATTCATACTTGCAAGTATTTGCACTCCCTCATGCACACATGCAAACATATATACGTATAAAGATGCCAAATGTAATGCAGCGCTTTAGGGTATAAAGTTAACCTTTTGCCATCTTAAAAGCATCTGTTATTATTTCAGTCTCAGTTCTCTGTTTCTCAACCATGTTTCCTGTAGAAAATATTTTTAGGTATTAGAGTGATTTCACGACTCTGCATCACTGGACACAGAACATGAAATTGCAGCGGTAGAAACTCTTCAATAATATTACTTTTCCCAATATTATTATTTT
Organism: Cariama cristata; assembly: GCF_000690535.1. Classification (NCBI taxonomy): domain Eukaryota; kingdom Metazoa; phylum Chordata; class Aves; order Cariamiformes; family Cariamidae; genus Cariama; species Cariama cristata. The sequence continues at coordinate 16,840 of NW_009607930.1, forward strand.
TCCTCTTGCAAAGATATTTCTGAAAATAATATAAGTATTACCGATGGTGAGATCTGGCAGAGCACTTTGAAACATCCACTTTTATGTACAAGTTTAATATAATTTTTCAAATTAATGGTTTGAAGGTTTTGAAGGATTAGTCCAACTTTAATATAAGATTTTCCTGAGGAAATATTTTTGGGTGTAGATCTCTATTATTATTAAAAAAATAAACATCTAAAGTTTTTTCTTGGAATATTGTCATGATTTTTCTTCAGTTAAAGACATCCACTATAGTAGCAGGAAAATTTTCCTCAAGTTCCTTTTCAGTGTTTTTGTTCTTTAGGTAACAGGTCATTCCATAAGGTAACCCTACAAGTGACCCAAGTGAGACATATTAAAATCTAGTAATACAATACCTCTGGACTATTTTACATAATAAGATTTTTTTTTCCAACTCCCAGATGTTGCTAAAGGACAGAAAAAAAGACCTGTAAAATTCTTCATCATGAATCTTTTTTTCTGCAAATCCCTTTTTTCCCCCCTTTCAAAAGCAATTCTGAATAGAGGTAAAAGAAGACAAAACTTGACCTTTTGTGATCCCAGCATTAATAGGTCTGTTCATAATTCAATCTGTGTGTGTGTAGAAGCATCCATGTGGAAACATGCAGGCCTGAGAGACATAAAGCCTTTCCCTTTAAACATTATCTGACCCTATGAGTCTTATTCACAAAAGAAGGCTTACGTACGCATAAGTTGAAAAAAATGCATGCTTCCACTGTGCTACAGAGAACCTACACATTTTACTCCTCATTCTCCAGGAAAACTCATCATGGAAGTGACACTTATACAGGAGTTGGGTGAGGGAACGGTAAATGAACACAACATAGTAAAAAAAGCACATGCAAAGAATAAGGTATTTTTCTCATTAAAAGTAAAAGAGGGTCATCTCCTTGGCTGGCACATAACAGGGTAACAGTATCGATGCGAGAGAAGTTGGGCCCCCGGTATGTTGCAGCCTTGCAAAATTCTGCCTTGTGAGAGAAGCATGTTTTTCTTGCTATACTAAAACTATTTACTTCTTCCGTAATCTCTGCCCACTAATGTGAGGGATGACTGTGTCATTTGAACCTGGACTGGTAAATATTTATAATATAATGTTTATAAGATCTTAGAGTCTAATGAACTGCTTGTGCTTATACAGTACATAGGTTTCCAGACAACTTTGTAAGGTATTTTATAAATTAAAGCCTACTACTGCTACTACAAATCCACAGCAAATAAGAGTATCAGTTATTTTTATTATGTTTATACATCAAGTCCACCTATTATCAGTATCTCTTCATGCCTCTCCTGTTTAGTTTGGTGCTGTAAAGTCAGCTGTCAGTTTAAATGCTGCATTACGCAGAGTCCACTCATGTTAACAGAGAGTGCTCTAAGCCACTTTGCACTGAACCTGTCAATTGAAATCTGAACAAGGGGCAGGAGATACACAATTGTAAGAACAGCAATAAGAGTTCACATTTAGTGAAACAAATCCTCAGCTGGTATAGATCAGACAAGCTTCAACAACTTCAGTATTGATTTAAACTAGGATCTCAGCTCAGCATTTGTAATTATTTTCTAAACCAGGCAAAACAAATGACATGCAGGATCATGACAAAGACTTTTCTTAATAAGTAATGAGCAAAGTAATTCTGCAAAATGATGACTTCCCCATGGAAGTTTCCAGCATTTTCCCTCCCAGGAGAGAGGAAATACTGCCCAGATTTTGAAAATCACATTCTGTATCTGCATCTTCATATGCCCAAATGGTTTCCAAATAGGGCTTTGACAGCACTCACCTTCTAGAATCTCAGAGCAGAAATGTTAAGAAAGGAAAGAAATGGAATTTCATGGACCTTTATTGCTTTAATTGTTAAATAGAAGCAAGACTATTCAACAGGTAATCAGAAAATAGAAAAAAAAAAAATTAAGGAAGGCTGTGATAGTGCCACAATTAGTGATTTAGTATGGGTTCAGCACCTTTTAAATAATATGAAAAATACTATGTACTCCAGTGACACCAATTGTGTTAAATAATTGGTCATTGTTTGCTAGCCTGAATGTCTAATTAAGTTGTTAGTGAATAAAAATCTAATCCTAGATTGAGTAACTATATCTACATTTCATTATTTTTCATAATACAGTTGATAATTAATATGCCCATTAACATGATACAACATCTTTTATTCAAATTACATTTCTAAGAAAATGTTTTGTTAGGCAAATTACAAAAATAAGGAATATTTAAAGATAAAGCCGGAGCATTTAGCATGGAAGTATTATTGAATTGGTATTCAGGCTAATGTCAAGTGATATTAATATACACACTGAAGGACATATGAAATATTGACAACCGATGGAGTTATTCAAAAGACAAAATCAATGGGCCTACATTCTCTGAGCGATGGATGAGAGAACCAGCGAGCTGTGACTACATTCCACCCAGCAACCACTTTGCGCACTGTGCCAGCTTCTCACTTACTCCTTGTTGCTTCATCGCTGTTCACAGGTTAAAGCTGCTCACAGGCATAACGGTGAGCTCTGCCGTTCAGGTTCAGACTCATGCAAACCGAAGTGTGACCTTTCCCGTACTAGGTGCGTGGGGACTGGGTGGTGCAGGACCTGGCACCACTTCCATACTTTTCAGCGTACCGGAAGTCTTTAGGAGGATAGTTAAAATACCCTGCTGAAGATTAGTGAAAAACCTGAATAGCTATTGTATGTGATTCGCAAACATTAAAATAAATCAAGTGGATTTGTATATGTTGGGTACTAATTCGCAAGCTCTAAATAGCAAATTTAGTGTCTGTAAATTAACTGAATAACATGTACTGGAAGATCTTAAGCATCTAGAACCAAAAGGATGTTTAATATTTTGCCCACTTACTATATATTTCTCTCTTTTTCTACATATATTTTGTTTTTCCTTTTTATTTTTATGGCCTTCTAAACATTTCAAGGACGGTTCTCAGCAGTATTTTTCTTATGGTAATAATAAATAGTGTTTGTTTTCTATCTCCATATTTCTAGTAAAAAGTGATGGGTCGTTAAAAGCTTTTTATTTTGATACATACCTTTTAGCAGGCAGAGATAAAATTACCAAGCACATGGAACCAGAAAAGCTATTCACCCCAACCTCAGGCAGATCGTTTAGGATTTCTGCTGAAGTATGGAGCTCAAGACCAAAGCCTACATGTATATGTTGTTTAGTGAGTCTGTTTTTTACTTAAGAAAAATATGACTTCTTAGAAATTAGTAGATAGCAAGGAAAAGTAATGTTACTGAAAACAAGTGAATGTCAAATACAAGTTATTGGTAGAAAAATGAAATATCATTGATATAATTCTAAAAAGATTTTTAATTATTCCAAGAAACTAAATGTTAATATTTACTGGTATCATTGCAATAAAATGCATGTATTAACAATATTATATCTGAAGGAATAATTTTTTTTGCCGTCCAGAAACCCACACAGAAATCATTCTCCTCTTTTATCTGCCATCAATTTTGTATTAATATTTCATTTATAGAATATGCTGTCAACTTCACAGCATGAGCTATTGTAAGAAAACGGCTTGATTTAACAGTTTTTCATTATATTTCCTGCATAATCTTATGATTAGCTTACTAAATCTTGACACTGTAAACTATATTTTTTCCCTAAAAGAATAGAACAGAGGTTAACATTTTTTGTTAGATCAGCAACACATTTCTAACAAAAGCAAAGGAGTTACTTGAACTCTTAACCGAATACTAAATATTTTGCCAGGGTGAAAAATCTCTTTTAAAAATTGTTTTACTAGCAAAAGGAATCATGTATTTAAAAATGCGGGAAACAAAATTTGAAGAAAACATCCCTAGTTTCTTTAGAAAGTTGCAGAATTGATAAAAGTATGACACATACCAAAACTTCTAATGAGTATATGAGATCAATTTTTCATACTCACTGCAGTCAGGGAGGTTTTGTCTAGAGGAGGGATGAATCCATTCTCTATATGGGGGTCAAATACAATGCTGAAGTCACATAAGATGTTAAATATACTCACAGCTACTATGTAGAATGTATTAGAATATATTGAATTTTTACCTTATTTCAAGCTTCCCACCCATCCTTTGAGTGGGAACACCCAACCACTGGGGGTTTTTCCTTTGTTGAAAACACATTGGCAGAAAGTAGGTTGGCAGTGATAAAGAGAGAGGACGTAGTCTTTACTGTACATTTTTGTCACACAAGTAAAAGTACTGAAGCCGGCCATGAGGGAGAATTCATCTGTGCAAGTAAAAAGGTGGATGAAATTTATTTCCATTCTGGCGCAATGAGGGAAGAGGAACAAAATTGCACTTGCCAAAATTCTGTTTAGGGGCAGAATAGATACCTACACACTGCTTCTTTCACAGAACTATGAACCAGCTACTTTTTCTTCTTTTTTATCAATGTTAGGTGTCAACAAAAAAGAATATTTGATTGTAAACATGGGTCCTAATGACACTACACATTTTTTGATTGGCCATTGAGTTGATTGGAGCTAGAAGTTAATCTTCAATGTATTTTCACACAGAACGGGCTAGAAAAGGAAAGAAAGTTAAAAAGTCCATGTCAGACCCACTCAATATGGAATTAGGAAGATTAAAAAAGAGAAAAAACCTGAGGGGTAAATGCAATAGTTGTCTATTAATAGAGAAAAGAGAAAATCAAACAGTCACCAACCTAGCTAACCTAAAGAATTTAAAAATACTTTTCAAATTTTAGCCAATACAGTGTTATCAAAGTGACCAATATCTTATACCTAGAGACATTCCAGAATATGAACAATTTTTAAAAAAAAATATTTTTGAAAGCCATTGTTCATTGTAACATTCATTTACCTTAATAGGGACTGAGGTTTTTTGTGCTAGTCAGTATTGATACTGACTTTCCAAGATATTTAGTTGTTTCTGATAAGCATGGTTATCATAAACCACTGAGAGATTAAGTTCAAAATAGAGTCACATATATATAGGCATCCTGGAGACTTTTTTGTGTGTTCCTAAAGCCAATGCACAGAAGAATATCAAGTTGTTAGCTCTTTCTTAGTACAGCTCTTGCTCTGTCTGTTGGGGAAACTACCTTTTGCATCTGGGGATCACAATACCCCACAGAAAAAAGATGTAAATCTAAAGATTCAGAAATTCATACCCTGAAATTATTTTTAGCAATTGCTTTACTGGGTCATTAAGAAGCATAGTGGTAGAAAACTGTCCCATTTTTACATGGACATCAAAATCAGCTTTAAAGTCAATTACAAAAAAATAACTTTTCTGGCCTTCAAATACAGTCTTTATGGTTTTTTTTTTCTCTTACTTGTCAACAAAATTACTTTATATAATTCACTTACTTCATCTGACTTTAAATATAATTCCTCCATTATCATTGAAGGAATATCCAATGATTTTTGCCTTCTGAACATTAAGAGCAAACTCCAAAAGAAGAATGAAAAACAACATACTACATACATATGAATTAAAAACCCATATGAAGCATTTTCATATAAACATACATGGTATTTTCTTATACATTTTCATATAAGCATTTTTATGTGCATTTGTTTTTTATTCTGCATCAACCTGAAAAGACATATATTTTAAACTTTATTAGGGTTCACTTGACTTGCAATGCAATTATGAAAAAAACACCTTTCAGCATGAATAACCTAAAAACTTCATACGTCCCAAATACGTTTTTCAGTGGTCAATATTTTAAAGTTGTGAAAACAGTGTCTAATTTATGTGCAGTAGAGACGAGGTTAAAAAAATTAAGACAATGCCATTTTTGACAGTAGTCAATTGCTTTTTTCTGGGTTGTTTAAAACTCCCAGTCTCCAACTCATTGAGGGGGTCCTCTTTAAATGATACTTGTACCCTACCTATGGTCTGGATTGGCCTCACATCTGCATTTTCCTCTTCTGAACAGTAGACATTCTACAATGTTTTTGCCTTCCCCTGGATACCTGTCAGAAGGGATCAATACCAGAGGACCAGTTATTAACTTCAATGAAACCAGGATTTCAACTACTGTCCCAAAGTTTGAAACAATTCAAACTATTCATCTAAGTGTGGTAAATGAAATCTCCAGAAAGGAAAAAAGGGTCTGTATGTGCTTGCTGTCACAAGGCAATTTGATTGACACTAGTACACCCACTGGTCTTCAGCAATTACAGCTGAAAACAAAACTAGAAGAACTGAGAGCAGATGGGTAAGCTTTTAAGTAAATATAAAAGTTAAAGATGATTACTGTTAGCCTTATCACAGAAATGTTTTCTTCCTGGCATGAGCAAAGGGCTAACAAAGTTAGCTATATATGACATGCCTTTCATTTGACAAAAAATATTGTTAAAATTCTGATTCTAAATATGAGAAAATGCCTGGACATTTGCAAAGAATCTGAAAACTTTATTTAGACAAATTCTTATGGCACTACTAAGGATTTCAGAACACATAGACTTGCATTTTTACACATAAGTAAAAATAAAGTAAAACATCTTTAAAGAAAAATTAAACAAAAGTTTAAGCCAAAAGAGTTGTTTTAAGGCACAATTCTTAGCAAATTTGCATACTGCATCTCTACTTCTGTTTAATGGAAATGAAGTTTAAGCTGTTTTAAGTTGTAAAAGTTGTTTTAAGCTGTAAAAGTTTAAGTTGTTTTAAGGCACAATTCTTAGCAAATAAAAATAAAGTAAAACATCTTTAAAGAAAAATTAAACAAAAGTTTAAGCCAAAAGAGTTGTTTTAAGGCACAATTCTTAGCAAATTTGCATACTGCATCTCTACTTCTGTTTAATGGAAATGAAAGATACAAATACAGTGTCCTATTTTTTCAGCATCCGTTTAATTTTATTATTGTATCATGCTTATCACTGTCAAATGGGAGTGTACTGACTGAAAAAAACATTTAAACTGTTGGTTACATTTCAGACAGAAAACAGATGTGTTTCTCCAGTCAAATGAGTTTGACTTGTCTAATAAAACAAATATACTTGGATAACTGCAAGATAATGTCTTTCATAGACCAGGATCTGTTCCTGATCATCCCTATTTGATTCCTTGTGTAACACCTGAAGCTGTAGGAGAGACAAAAGCTAAAAAGCTCTACAAAGCTGCTGTTCAGAGATTTTCTGAAAGTCTTTGGTGGCGAAGGCGTAAGTCCAGGTTTGCATGTCACTCAATTAAATGAGTAAAAAGCCACCAACTTCAACTGACATCACTTCACTGCAGCTGAGGGTCTGTCCCAGGACATTCAGACACACAGAGGGAGGGACAAGTCAATTGTAAGTGTGGATACGTTGAGATCACAGGAAAATCCTATGGATCCCTGGGTCTTCACAAAAGGCTACAGAAGCTACACAGAAGAATAGCTCTTCCTTTTCCTCCCCCGATCCTCCACAATCAGTTAAGAACAATGCTACTATGAGCTCCTGATCTACATCCACAAGGCACAGAGCAAGATATATAGAAGTTAAAGATAACAACACAGGCATTCATTTCTGCAGCAAATTTCTGCTCTATGTCTGGATTTCTATAGAAAATACAGCTCTTTCCAAGTACTCTTTGCTCTGCCTTTACATGCTTTTTCAAAAGTATGCTAATCCCCGGCCTTCACAAGAAAATGGGTAAGAGCAAAGATATCTAGTTAATTTTTTCCCCTCACAACTTACCCACTAGGAATTTTATTTTAAATTAAGTCTTTGGTAATTCTAATTAGATTCTAGCAAGGCTTAATGAACATTAGAATATCATTGCTGATATCACATCATAAATTATGTTAATATTATATATTTTGTTAGTCAGATCTGCGTGGGCAGGATTAATGATGGATGGAAGTTGGTGGCCTGTCTGTGCTAGCACTCCAAAAGGAAGCTAAATTATGTTAGGAAAACTACATTCAAGAAAGAAAAAGGAAGTAATTATGATAAAAATCTTTTTGTTTGGAAAACAAATTAAAGAGTAAGAACGAAAAGAAAGGAGAATAAAGAAATTCATACACAAAAGATGGAAATCATACAAATTTGTAAAAACAAGGTATGACATGATTAACTCACAGAATTAGAAGAGCAAAATCAGCAAGTTTCAAGGCTGATATTCCAGGTTAGAAATCCATACAGTTTCCTGGTTTTCTTTTTATAGCCATAGAAACCTATACAAATAAAAAATCCACACCTCCTTAAATCTTGTAAGAAACACAAAGACATTTCTCATGGATACAAGGGACTGATAGCTTACTTCGTCCTAATTTGAGGAGCTTTCTGCAGAATTTATGTCATGTTGCAGTAAAACGCTAGCATTTTGCATTTGATCTGCTAGTATTTTACATTCTGTGTGCCATGGCTAACACTACTTCACAGGTGCAAGTACCTGGAGAATCAGGAGTAAGGTGGCATTAACTCCATCAGTTCTTCACTACATTGCCACATGTATTGGTGACATACCTTCAGCAACATTCTAACTAGAGCTTAACTGCCCACAATGTTTTGTAACCAAGAAATTGCAGGGCTCAGTAGAACTCTGCATCCTTTTTTTGCTATATAAAAATTGTTCCTGCAAAGCAGCTGTTGGACAAATGCAACATCTTTTTAAGTAACACGTCTCAGTATTTAAATTTATAAAAAAGAAACCAAATACTTATTTACTTATTAAAGAAACCCCATAGCAATAAAAGAGGACATAAGAAGGCTCACTTTCTTTAAAATAAAACGTTGTGCATATATGTATATGAAGAATTAACATAAATAGTGTACCAAAAAACCCCAAACATAATAGATGATATACTACAATGTGCAAAAGTTACAAGATGACTTAATAGTTATTCAAATATTTGCTTAGTTGATCATATATAAAAAAGTATCAAAATAACATGTGTATGGCATATTACTTCAACAAAGGAAACAGGAATTTCTCAATAAAAATTTCTCAATAAAAAACCATTATGCCTATTAAATTTTAAAAGTTAGTATTTGTAACCAAATAGCAAACAGCTACTGTAAATACTTCTAAAATTATGCTTTATACGCATAGCGATAAAAATAATATTGTTTAACCAAAATCCTATGACACTCAACCTTCATATATATGTTGACAAGATTCTCCAATGGTTTGTTACCATACAAAAGAGTGGGACAAATTACTTATTTATATATACAAAACATGCTTATAAAGGCCAGCTGCAGGTATTTTTTGGAAAGTGCATTTTAATAAGGTCCTATTCAGTGGGGGAACAAATGGGGAAAAAGTAGTTTGCACTACAGAGTTTAGTGCAAGAGCTTTCTCTTTTTCTAACAACGAAATCAATCATTTGTCCAGACTGTGGGGAGTCAGAGTTAGTTACTGAAAAGAGCTCCATATATAAACAAGTCAATAACTCATTGTGTGTTATTGTTGGACTGAAGAAGTCTGCTTTCAAAAAGCTGCCCCTGCTTCTCTGAGAATGAATGTCACTGTATTCAGAGAGTGAGAGAGGGGTCTTTTGTTTCTAGCTATTGCTGACTGCCATTTATGTATGGGAAAAGAGATGTGGCTGCTAGTTGTCTCAGGAAAACCATACCATCACCACCGCACAGTTCTACGTTACGGTTGCCCTGGACCTTACTTCTGTAAATGTACTTCTATAAGAGATCTCACACATTTCATTGAGTTTCTGAATTCACTAGTAATATTTGTAAAAAATGTTTTCATTTTCTAAAGATAAAATAGCTGAAGATTAGAGGAAATAAACATATTTGAGAACTTTATCTATGGCAGTGTAAGGAAGAACATCGATTTATTAGCCTTGAGGTTTTCTGAATAAATATCAATATGTTTAGTAACACAACAGCACATAAGTGAACTTTAACATATCTCTGTACTATTTTGTGTTTCTTCTTTGAAAGAGTAAAACCCACAGTTGCTGAATCATCTCAATTCAGACTTGGGGGGGGGGGGGGAAGAAATTAAAATGTTATTTTTGTTCACCTTGCTAAGATGTCTTCCTTACCCTCCAGCCAAACTAATTAAAGAAAGTTCCCACCTTTGAGATTTAATAACAAAAATTGGAGGTTCTGCAAACAATATTGTCATTCCACAAGGGAATTCAGGGGAGTTACGTTCATATCTGTTAAGCTATTCACACATAGAAGTATTTTAAAGAGCATGCATAGCTGTAGTCTAGATTTCACTCTTGTTAAAAATTACAAACTTCACCAATTTTAAAATAATTCTTTCTCCATTTTAAAATATTACTTGACATATTCTTTACATTGACATAGAAATAGAAATTTCTTTTTTTGTTGAGTCTAATACAATTGGAGAAAAAAGTCATGATCATTCTACCGTCATATGAAATTAGCACAGGTTCACAGAGGAAATAAGCTTTATCCATGTTTCAAAACATTTACAACACTTCCTTAGACTATAGAACATTTCTTATGTAATTAAAAAATATAGAAGAAACAGCATCCTTTTCCCACCAAAAACACCATGATGAACATTCAATATTTTTTAGGAGGCAGATCAATGGGGAAAGCCCAACAGGAAAAGCCATTCAATATAGTTTCAGAGAGTAAAAGCATGCTTGCACTGTAAAATTCCACCAATTACACAGATTTGCAGCTCGCAGCTGATCTAGTCTGTGCAAACAAGCACGGCTTTGATGAGCACCATTGCACTTACTCTGGATTTTCAGAATTCACTGCTCTCCAGTAATGTCTCTCATGCCTTTGAGCCTCTGTGTGGCTACAGTACAGATTCAGGTGGAGTACACTGTAAAGCTAAATTATATTTTGAAACTCGTAATTTTGAGTAGGTTTTTTATTATCAGATGCAGCTACATTCACAGTAGTTCCTTTTGTCTATTAAAGAGTAATGACATTCTGTGTACTGGGGGAAGTAGGTGACCTCTTGGGTGAAAATAATCATTGAAGAACTCAAATAAGATACAGGAAATGAATCGTCTAAAAGTAATGGTTACTAAAGCTGAGGATGCATTTAAAAGCTTTGTCAAAAGCCAGATATGCATACGGTTTTTCTGAGGAAAAACATGAGACTAGACTTACACCTTAGCAGTCTTCTAAGAAAAACTTCTCTGCAAAGGAAGGCAGACAACGTCACATCAACTTGGGACTCTGACAAATAATGAGACTGAGTTTGAGTTCTGAACTGAGAGCGCACCTTCAGAAGTGTTCAGGAGATGCAATAGATAAAAGAACCTTCTGGGTGGTCTAGCTATAAGTTTTTCCCTTCAATATTGTTGACTCTGTAGATACTGAGATACTGTTTGAGAACATGGACGCTCTGCAGCCCAAGTCACTTAAACAGAAGAAATACGGATCTAACACTGAATGAAGACCAAAAAGTGAATATGGCAGAATAAGTCCACCATAGCTGAGCACATAAATGGGTGTACTAGCTTATGGGTGACAAACATTTAACCTCAAATATATCACACCTCAAAAATAATTTCTACATAAAAAAGGTACTTATCTCACAGTTACAGAAGCTGATAGACGACAATATAACTCCATCTTTCTGTCCTAGAAGATTTTCAAATGTGCAGTTCAGCAAAAAAAATATATTGTAAACTGGAGGAAAAGGTAGAAGTTGCCTGAATTAAAAAGGAATTAGTAAGGGAATGCTGATAGGTGAAATATAATCAATTTAATATTCCTGTAATCAAGCAAAGTCTTTCTGAGTTGGTGATTTTGTCAAAAAAGAATTAATGAATAAAAACTTATATTTCAGAAGGAAACATCTTGTACAATTAAGTGAAATAAGTTTATTTAAGGTGGCCAAGCAATATTAGAAAAATATATATGAACTCTGTCATACAAGTAGGCATATATTTTTAGGAAAAAAACTTAGGCTTGAGCTTTTAAAAATGCATTTACTTTGAATGGGAAAGATATTAATAGTCATTAAAGACACTTCAGGTAAGAAACCTGCCTGATGTGAATACTTTCCTTTATCAAAATGAAAGTAAAACGATAAAACATTTCAGTTATACAAACATTCTAAGTGCTACTTCTTAATACTATCGATTCTCATCATAGTGAAAAATTCAGATTAAAATTCCCCTGTGAAAGACAATCCGAGGCTATTTATTTACATATGACAAAAAATGGAAAAAGGATAGAAATAGGATATTAGGCAGAAAGAATCTGATTATTCAACAAAACAGCAATTAGTAATGAACTGGTATCCTTTCTCTTGTTTCACAATGAAAAGGCACACTAATATATATTATTTGTTATGGCTGTTTTGCTTGCCTTATTAAAATGAGCTAACTGCTTAGGACAAGGTCCCCCTATGACAGATTTGCATTGCAGAGATTTGTAAAGATTGAAAACATAGCCAGGCAGTGAACTAATAACTAAATGGTGGGGATAAATATGAACTAGATGCTCAAACTCACTACCGGGCTCTGTTTTATTTATCTTAAATGATTAGGAAATTGATATAATTGAGTTTTAGCCTTCCCTACTCTGTTTCCAGGATGTCGTACATTCCAGGAGGAAGTCTCAAAATGCCAAAGACACATCCGTTCTCTCTGAAACTACAAGTCTCCAATGGTTACTTGAACCCAGAGTGTGGCCTCTTTTTATTGCCTGAATATTGTAATAACCTATGATACACTACAGACTTTGGTGCAGGGATGATTTAAGATTGCACAGGGTAATTATCAAGATTTGATATGAACCATCTAACCTTATGGAAACGTAATTACCCTTCTCTGAAAAGGAAAAGTTTGCCCTGATACAGAAATTGGTATTTCTTATTTAAAGACTTTATCTGCTAAATCAAACACCAGAAGCAGTGTATGACTATCTTATGAAGGACTGAGATAGATTTAAATGAAGCAAGAAGTCATTGAGTCAAATATGGGCTAATTTCTTGACCAAACACTCTCAGCTTTCTCCGCGTGAGAATGTGTTTTAGAAATATTTTCACTTGAAAAATTCAAACCCAGATAGGGTTTCAGAAGTTCATGATGCTGGTGGTGAATAATAATAATAATAATAATAATAAT
>NW_009607931.1:0-16670 GCF_000690535.1 Cariama cristata
GGCAAGGTTGGACCGACGATCCCAGAGGTGTCTTCCAAAGAAACCAATTCTGTGATTCTGTAATTCTCAGAGCACATTCCTTTACTGCAGAGAGAAGCCTGCATCCTCAGAGTACTCCATGTGCATCCCCTTTCAGCTGAAGGCCTGAAGATTGAAACCATTAATGAGGCTTACAAAGATTCTTGAGAATGCAATTATTTTGAAAGATTTGAGTTCACTTTAATAGTGATTTTTAAGGGCTACCTTTCCCTCTGAGGGCCAGCGCTGTTGACAGGATAATGCACTTGCAGTGAGCTCTGCTGGGAAGAGACACCTGTATGCACAGCAGGGCCAAAGCTAGATCCAGGATGCCGTACTGGTTGGAAGCCAGGGGAGGCTGTCTTAAAAAGCACGAATATCTTCCTTGCTACAGTTTTTTGCAAAGTTATAAAACTTCTGAGACAGATTTTTTTACTCTGATTACACATGGAAACAGCCAGGAAATTGCACTTTAAGATGGACCATACTAGGAATCTCTGAAATCAGTAAGTATTTAATGAAATTTAAGGAGAAACTTGCATCCTACCAGGAATCAGTTTAGAACATTTTAATAGAGAAATATCAATGCTTATTTTGGATGTTATATAAAAAATAATATTGTTGAGCTATCTCACTAAATAGAACAGGAACAGAAGTGGCATACGAGTCCATTTTACTCCTGGAGTTTTCCTACACAATCACCCTATAAAAATATAAAAAATGCATTCACTGTGAACTCAAATTATAATTCCTGTGCTATCTGTTTGAGTTTCAGGTTTTTTACCTTTTCTCTAGAGGAGCTGAGGCAACATTTCATATCCAGCACTTAAAACATGCCAATATAAAGAAGACAAGACCTATTCCTTAAACTACATAATTAAATGCACTATTTCTCCTCTCCCTGCCAGCAAAATCCCAATTTATTTAAGTCATAAAAATGGGCAAAATTCACTTAATAAGCAGATATTTAAAAGTAGGCTAGGGCTTATTTATTCAAGGCACAGTAAACACTTGCCAACTTTCTTATAGTCTTTTCCTTTGCATTTATTAGCATAGCATCAAAGTCACTGACAGTTACTGTTCTCGCTACTGCTCAGCAGTTAACTGTCCCTTACTGGGTGAGGAGATGCTGCTTAAAAGCATCAAGGACAGATTCTTCCTCCCTCATCATTCTCTGTTCACTTTCAGATTATTTCATTAAGGTTTCTCTAGCAGTACCCAGTCCCATGTCGATCTCTTAAGATGGCTTTTCCAGCCATACTTTTAAAGACTTTTTTTCCCTCCTCTTTGCATTCAGGCAGTATGGGGGAGCAAAGTTACCAATGGCGCAGAGACAGCCAAGTTCCTCACAGACAAGCCCAGATGTAACCACCACATGCAGATAGATGCTTCATTTACACTGGAACATGCTCAGCCAAAAGGGTGGTTTAGACTGCAACCAGAGATGCAATGAAGGCCAGCTGATTGCAAGTTGTGTGTTCAGAATTTCATCTGCATACAATTTCAGCTATTTAAGACACAAATTCAAACTGAAACTGCAAGAATTACATCTGCAGAAAGGCAAATGTTTGACAAATTCCAAATTTCTGTTCTTCAGCAAAGACAAGATAATTCTTATTATTAGACACGATGGCAACATTTCCTTCTTTCTTTCTTATGACATTGTAAGAAGCTGAAGACAACACTTTTCATTAGAAAACATCCATAACCTCAGTTATCAGTGGTGCACACTGAGCATTACAGCAAGATTACAATATTGATGAGAAGAGCAGTCATTCACATTAAGCAATCAGGGTTTTACTGTCTCTTATTCTCCTTTTCTTTTAAGAAGAGGAGAAAGAAATACATATGCCTAAGGTTTAAGACTCTGAAGTCAATCCCATCAACAACAGCAATTATGTTACAAACCGTGAATCACGAACAAACTTGGAATATCTCTGGCTACTTGGCACTGCTGATATCAACTTTCCTCAGATATTATTATCTCAGTAATTGGAGAACTATTGTTTTTCGAAGGAGACATGCACGTTTCTCCTTGTCTATGGCATGACAAATGGTAATATTATAGTCTTCCTTAGCAAAGGATGTATTACTCCATTGTTAACACTCACTTTAATGCAGAGTAGACTGTTTGAGAAGACTCAGTATTTCTTTCCCCCAGATGTTCTGCTGCTGGAGTTAATTCACCACTTTTATGATTATTGTGCCTAAAGAGCAGAGACTTCATCACAAAGTTTCTAATTATCTGTAAAGCAGAGCTTCCTTGAACACTGGCAGGAGACCATATGCTTAAGGGCAACTATGTGCTCCGCAAAACAACATGTAGCTTTGTCATCTCCCACTAGCAGATAGCCTCTGTATGTGATGGTAATAGCAGATACGCTACCCTGACCTAAACGGTGGTTTCACCAGAAAAACCTTATGTTTTATGATCCAGAGGTCTTCAGTTCAGTTTCCACACATAATTCCTCCAGGGTCTTCACATGCATTGGGATGTTACTCTATTATAACAGATTTATGCACAGTTCAAATAGAGCAAATGCAATCAAATATATTTCAAATGAAGCAAAATCATCATTTTGCCTTGAATTACAACCTCAGTCAGGGCAAGCTGTCCCTGTCCAGACACTAGACAAGCTGATTTCAGTCCCTCAAGGCTGTTCATTCAAAGGAGTCCAAAGACATCTAACTTTGCCTGCTGACCGTTCCATCATACTAAGCCCTATTTTTAGCCACTGGCTGCTGTTTGTATCCCAAAGCTGCCCTAGGCTCGAGCACAGATTTATCAGGAAAGCAGTGGAGCCGGCCTCTTCACGGGTGGTGCTGCCTGCACGTTCCTGCGACATCTGACAAACCGACAGTTACTCCCTTCCACTTTGCTATTTGTCCTCATAACCTTTCAGATGGGCATTGCTTATATTTAACTGGGATTACAGAAAAAGGTTCTCAGTCACTCAGTAAGAAAGAAATTAGACAAAGAGGAGTATATTTCTAGAAAAAGACCTGATAACCACTAAGCATGAGTTTGCACAGTAAATAGAGGAAGAAGGAAAGCTACAATATTATTGTTTGATAAATGGATATGCTGTGCAAGTATGAATTGCAACTAATTATAAGCAGCAAATAATCCATTACAGCATGGTTACTACAGTAAATATAAAAATCAATTCATAATAATATTTGGACACTAAAGAAAAAGTGAAACCACTTTAGAAATTTGATTTAATTGTCCATAAATTTATATTTGTTCTATGAGAAACAAAGACACCTACATCAATATTCTGCTTAGAGCTGGAATGGAATGAAAACAAAACATCTCCTCCACTTGGTAGACAGAAGGTAGGAGGCTTTCAATATATGTTCTCAAATTCTAAAAGAATAGGCAAATAAATAATTTCTTTCAAATATATTACTGTTATGTTTCATTAAGAAATAAATAGAAGGTCTTAAAGTTTTTCTACCACTCACCATTATTCAAGACTTCTATCACCTTAAACCTGGCCACCTAGCCATTTTTTCCATAGAGATGCTTGGATTTCCCCATGTAGAGTTTTTCTAAAAGCGCGCACATACGTACGTCACCAGCAGCAGATAGCTTCATAAATGATCCGCTTTCATTTTGTAGGCACTTAGGTTGATTGATAGCTGAAGCATAACCATCCATAACAGCACCTAAGAAAGCCCAAAAAGAAACAAAGCAAGCAAGTACACCTCAGACAACCTGTGTTGCATTTGCGTGAAACAACAAATAATCTCTTTCTCTTCTAGAGGAGGGAGCATTGAGAAATATGAATCTCTAATTTAGTAGGCAACTTGAATACAAGTAACAGTCTTAAAAGGAAATATCTACCTGGGCAGAACCCAGGACTGTGCTTTTTATCATACCCCTTCAATTCCTCAGTCCTCCTCCATGCTCATAATCATGGTTTAACTAACAAAAATTAGTTAAACTGGTGAAGAGGTGAGAGCGCTATTTTTCACTGAAAAACATTCGTTCTCAAGAGACTAAGGCTAAGTCTACTTAGGTAATAGAGTGGCCAAATTGGAGCAGGTTTGTGGAATGAAGCAATTGGTGCTGATGATACTTAGTCCACACCACGCACATTTTGGGTCTAGAGTGTCTTTAGTCTAGTCCCATGAACTAAATGTCTATGAGCCGCTGCAATACATATTTCAGTTCAGTTCCATCTTGAAAAAATTCACTTTGCACTCTCCAAGACTACTCCAAGCTACCAAGCTATAAACCAAAGCGAGCTGCATGGAATTATCAGGGTACCTACTCCACATGTACAAGTCTGATCTGAACTAAAACACTTACTTAGATACACTTTAAGCAGTCATGACACATATAATACAGAATAAGAGAAAATAAATTACATTGGAAATAGGATAGTAGCTAAAGCACAAGTAGAAAAGGGAGGAAAACAACATAATATAGAAAACACAAAGGCAGCATTGAATGAACAAAATCTTTCCACTACGTAAACCAGGAGTTTCCTTCTTTCTTTAAGTTTCTCTAAAATAAACATATCTACATGTTCAGCGAGGATATTTTATTGGATTTATAGATAATAATATGTATCAAAGCTTAAAGAGGCGGGGGGAGGGTAAGGAAAAAAGAAATTGCCATCTAGAAACATATGGAGAATTTTTATTACATCATACATTTCTATGCTAAAATATTTTTTCATATACAATAGTTACAAGTGAAAGGATGATAGCATGAAAAAATTGTTCTGAGGTGCATCTGGACCAGAAATCTCTTCAACTGAGTTAATGAAGAACTAGGCAACCTTTTGTCAGTTGTTTGCAGATAAGAATACAAAAAAAGAATCATAGCTGATTATATGTTAATCAAGTCATCTTTTTCATTAGCCTACTGACAGTGCTGTTATTATGACAGACTTAGGCTTGTTTCACCCCTACTGTCCATTGCTATAACTTAATAATTCTAAGCTGCTGTTAACTCACGTAACCTTGTGGACTTCAGTGCGAGTACACTAATTTACATGACCTACAGATCCCATCTTTAGAATTTCTTGTGTACCGTAACTCATGTCTCTTGTGCATCTTCATTACAATCCCACTCTCAATATGGTACTTTTGCAGTGAAGTCCCTGGCTCCTTCAACTTATTAAATACTTCATTTTATCCTCCTGGTATCCTTCCATATTTTGTTTTACAAAATATATATCATTCAAACCAAGTACTGAACGTAACTGATTAGTTTCCTCTTAGGCAATCTTAATGATGATCTCAGCAAAGTTTGCCTACTGTCTTATAAACACCAACAGGTCCGTAACACTATGAGAGTGGAAGTGTGCTACCTCCATTTCACAGAAGCAAACTCAGACATACAGTGCCTAAAAGCCTGTTTGCTTCAGAAGTAGAAGCCCAGTGAAACATAGGGCAGAATTACTTGAACTGTGTGCAACTCAGTTTTGATCCAGAAGTACTCATGAGAATTTCAAGGTCCCTTCCAACACGGGCTGTTCTAATTATGGCTTATTATAAGCTAAATCATGCAAGCTTCTGTACTTCTGCACTAAAAGTGGCAAGTTAAATCAGTAAATTCACTGTAATATGACGACTAATTTTAGTCCTTTTTTAGGACAAATAACATGTATCTATTTTCTCCAAGGTCTCAATTTCTTTGGAAAACAAAGACAGCAAGTTGCATTTACCTTATTTTGGAGACTGAGATCATAAAAAAAAAAAAATCACTAAAAGGAGGAAAAGGAGGAAGAGGAGAAACAAGAGGAGGAAGAGGAAGAATAGCACACCACTGACTAACTTAAATAAAATTACCACATAATTTCGGTTGAAAGGGGTCTCTGAAGGTCATCTGGTCTAAATCTCTACTCAAAGCAGGATCTATTTCAAAGTTAGATCCAAATTCAAAGTTAGATCGTACTCATAGACTTAAGAACAAAACAAGCACTACCTGACATAAATGCACTACAGGCTGTCGTGATAACCTTCAGGCACATTGCAAAAAGAGAAAAAAAACCTTATGGTAGCTTTATTTAAAAAAAAAGAAAACCCCCTATATATAATACCATAACTACATTTAGAAGTTTGAAGAATGATATTTTTGTCTTAGCAATAACATAAATTTGTCTATATCAGCTTCTAATCTCATCACCATATTTGAGAGTGCCACTAGTAAAACTTTCAGCATGATTTGATGTGACCTGCTGTCATTTTGTTTTTTTAATTCCACTTTTCATTTTATAATGCTTTTAAAACTCGCACAGGCTAACCTGCATTCTAGAGTATCAAATGTACTTTGAGAATTCTTTTTTGTCAGGGGAAAAAAAAAAAAGACAAAAATAGAGAGATCTAAATGATCAAATAAAGAACACTAAAAGACGTGATACAGATACATATCACAGTTATAGCTATGATAGAACTGAAAAATTTTACATGATCAGTAGTTAAGAAACAAAAATACCAGCAAGTGTCTTGCTGCGCTCTGTAGTAGCTCATCTGTCTAGCAGGCAGTAACACATGGTATTTATTGCCACATGTCAGGATATTAAAAGCAGATTTACTAATGGTAGACCTGTTAAAGTCTTTCCTATTTTCTCAGGTTAGTGCAAAAGAAGATACTGAGTTAGAAAATATCTGTGAGGCTATTTATTACAGGAGAGAGTTCAAGGAAAATATTTCCATTACCTGGAATGCATCTTAGATCAAAACCGAGACCAAAATAAAGAAATGGAAAGGAGAAGGGGAGGGGCTGAATTTAAGCCCACAGCTCAGAAACTGTGGCAAACACATTTCCATATTTGGGCATTAGTAAAAAATAATACCCATTAACATGTGCAAACATTAAGTCTATTCACTATGATGGGCCAATCATAACACCAGGAATTACACTGTTACACATGGCAATACGCTTTTTGTTTTCATCAGTGAGAGATTCTGAAAGATATTCTGAATTAGTATTTTTTGTGAAGAAGGATAAACTAATATAGATGAACAAACGAAGAAAATCTGCATCTACACATCATCTTGATACAACAGGAGAGCACATCAAATAATTTTTACTAGGATCTGGAGGACTGTCATGTTTTAAAAAATTTTTGTATTGTTCAACTAAAAGAAAGGTGTTGTTTGAAACACCTTTGGAATTTTCAGTGAGGTGTAAAAATCAGAATTCACATGCTAGTAATCCTTACACATACATTAAAAAAATGCAAAGACATTTTCTACAAGGGGAAACATATATAAATAGCCACACAAAAGAAAAAAGTGTGTTCTCAGTTATCTCACAAACTGTTTTTCTTCCTGGTCAAAGCAAGTATTCACTTTTAGTGTAATATCAGCAAGATGCTAATAAAAATTCTTTTTGACATCTAGCTCATTCAGGTTTTGATGTTACATCTTCAGAATCTGGAATTAATATTATAACTTTTGCCTAATGATTACTTCCACATCGTCTCCTGATGTAATTGTACACTGTGAGTATAATCGTATTAGTCTAACAAAAAAGGAGTTACTTTTAAGGTCATGATGCACAAGCACCATCTGCCCATAGCAATATTTGGGTGCTTTTTAACATTACCATAAGGACTACATCAACAACTGAGCTGAACAAAAGTAGATAAAGTGTTTAGTTCACCCACCTCTATATTAAAGATCCTAAGTTTGTTATAGGATACTGAGTGATGCTCACATGGCATATGACATGTTGTGGGCAAAAATCATCACATAAATATCTGTGATTTATGGTACACTGAATGTATCACTGATAGATATGAACTCCTATTTTCACGTTAGCTTTCTGCATATATGTATCATCCTCTTGATTGTTTCCTCAAGCTATTTCCCAATTTATTTCTCTGACTCTTCCACGTGTAAAGAATACAAGAGCACAACAATGTAAGACCATACATTTTCTATATGTCACCTCTGAAAGACTACTTTTTTATTTAAGCTACACTTCAAGCTGACTGTAACTATATAAATCATAGTCTAGCAAACAAGAACTTTCCCAGTAGAAAAACACTGAAATGTATCAGTATCTTGCAATGGTTTCAAGTGAGGGAAAAAAAAAAAAAAAAAGAAAAAGGAAAAGAAATGGAAATGGGAAAAAGGAAAAAAAAAAGAAAAGGAAAAGGGAACGGGAACGGGAAAGGGAAAGGGCTATCTGAAATAATGCAGCTTAATGTACACGATCAACTATTTCTGTTTTCATTTAACACCTTTCTTTTTGACTCATGCTGTTCTTTATTCAATCTCTTATGTCTAACCAGTAGAAAAAAAACCAAACCTGTACGTACAAAAACCCACTAAAAGCTTGTGACAAATACTATACATTTCCACAGTCTGTGTTTCACCATATGACTATTTCTTAATCTGAAGCTTCACATCTGAAATTAGATTTACCAAAGGAGGAGGGAAATAGTGCAAAACCTGTATAGCGTAGCCCTGTGGAGAGTGTCTGATCTATCAAAGATCAACTTCTCTCTCCATATGATGAAACTTGCAGCACCATTCCTCCCACAGGTCTTAGTGGGGTAGAAAGAGGTGCAGACAGGATGATTTATTTCTTCTCATTTAAACAGGCCATATAACATATCTTAATCTAAATAAATGCTGACAACTTAAGCCTAACTGTAAACAACACAGTAAGGTAAGATTCATGGGATAAGTGACTTTAAGGAATAAAAGGCTAAAAGGTGTCCGCTCACTCTTCTTTTTGCTTGTTCAGATTAATTGTTAATTAAGAGTAACCATTGATGACTATAGCTTTTGTAGCTGAAAGGAAACATTTGTGTAGGTACGTGTATGCTAAGGTATTGTGTACTGGCTAGTGAATGCCTGATGGGTGCCTTTGGACTTCGAAAATGTCTCCTGAAACACAATTAAGTGATTAGAGCAGTGTGGTATACAGGAAATGTGTTTAAGAAAGTGTATGGTGGAGTTCCACAAAAAAAAACAACATACAAACTGTCCTGATAATGCCTTATATCTACTTTCTACTGCAGTTTTGAGGAATTTGGAATTCCTTGGAGAAATCAACTGGTATAAAGAGCTCTCTACACTTCTGATGTGCTTTGAACACCTCCTGAATCATTCCAAAATGGTAAAATCCTATGTCAAGAGGAGAACACAGTTAAGAAAGGCCACTGCAATCGAGATGATACCTTAAAATACTTTAAACTTAACGCATTATACACAATGTGTTATTAAGCAGGTGTTTCTAGCACAGCCCTGTTATGTGATGTATACTATGCCATCTAGAGACAGAAAGCTCGCAAAACACTCTTGCGTTACCTACTATCTGAGCAGGTCAGGTCTAAGGACAGATCTTTTAGATGTTGCTTTATCTTTCATTTCTAACCTTGCTGGATTTTGCTCTGTTTGGGCCGGCTGAAATGAAAAAGAAAGGAGAAGACGGTAACAGCTCACTCTGTGGCACATCAGTGTGGCGTCTTCCCACTCTTCAGCTATGTTCAGCCTACACGGCATTGCTAGGAGTAAAGTAGATGTAGGAAATAAGAAATGGCGGTACTCCTCTTCATCGGCCTGTTGAAGGGATGAGTGGATGAAAACAGCACCTGATGGAGAAGATCAAAGCAGGGTGATGAAAGCCTTAGCAGTTTATGCAAGAGGAGGAAGAGAGATCATGGGAGAGGATACTGATCACTGGTAATAATCTGTGATGGCAGATGAGGTAGGGTAGGATGTGAAACAGAAAAAAATAGTAGGAGCTCAGGGTTAAAAAGCGCAGTTTCAAGTAAGTGAAATGAGAAAAAGAATGGAGGATTTAACACTTGGAGGAAAATTTAGAATTTGTATCAGAGAAAGAGACCTAACAGAGACTGTTCTGGTTTTGATAAGGCACGTTGGTGGAGTGGGTGGGAAGAAAGCGTATCAGTAGTCCTTCCCTCAGTCCGTTCTTCTAGCTTCGTTAGTACATTCTGCAAGATTGCAGCACTTTGTACTTCATGGACTTCCTGCATTGTATTTTAACATTTACTGTCCTTTGGCCTTCCTTTTTCCCTATGAATTTTTATGAACTATTTTCAGAAAGCAAGTAGAAATCTGGTGTCTACAAAGTAATGACTCAACAAGTTAACTACACATTGTATGAAAAATTTTGCTTGCATTTGTTCTAAGCTCATGACTTGATCCCTTCATTTGATACTTCTGGTTCTTGTACTCTGAGAAATAGTAAGTAATTATTCCCCATTCCATGTTTATTCAATTCAACATTTTACAGACTCCATGACTTTTTTCAGGATCAATTTGGAGATATGCACAGAAGTATAAGAGGAAGTATATGAGAGAAGATCCTTCAGTCTTTTCTAGAAAATGTTTTCTTCCACTGTTCTAGCTATACTTTTCCTAGAGCATTTTAGAACAAAGTAAGTTATCTACTCAGCTTTGACTGAGATGTTTTCATTTTCCAAATATTTCAGTCATCTATGTCTGGTTCTCACACATCAAGCCAAATATTGGAGTTCTTGGTCTCTTTTAAGTTTAGCAATATTGTGGCTGATTGTATTTATAAATATATATATTTGTGTATGTATAAAATATGCAAGTCACAACAATGCAAAAAATTAGGTTGCTAACAAAGAGATGTAATTTCTGGATTTTTGTCACATATTTTTTACAGCAGGTTTGACAAATACAGCACCTGCAGTATTGGAAATGTTTCTGGCATGTACAAGCAATGACATTTCTCAGAGAGCATCCCATAAAGGAGATTTCATACCCTAATCTTCTCATGTCAAGCTCTTCAGAAAAGAATAATCCATAAGAAGATATAATTTGACAGATAAAGTGCTCCTAGCATGTTCCTGAGGAGAGGAAGCATTGTTTCTTCTATGGCTGAACTTTCATACCAGAACTAAAAAAGAAGTGCCATACATACATGAAAAAAAGACTAATGGACTTATATCACAGAACTGACGCCAGTACTTTCAAGCCAGTGCTACCTACATGATTTTAAAACAGTGGGACAGAGTGAACACTCATCTCTTCGACACTATTGGACTTGCACAATTTCCAAACACCCAGAAAAAGTAAGTTTGTAGCCAGGGCTTCCACTATGCAGCTTTTTTCAGTTTATACATTGGTTAGCTGCTGAATCAATCACTGATAAGGGATATTACTATAAAGTGGACTTTGTAATAATGAACAAGCCTAGTATGAGCCCAAATACCTTTATTTTCCTGAAAACTAAAGTAGATAGAAAGGTCTGGCTTGGGATTTTTTGGTTTAGTTTGGTTTGGTTTTTAATCACCTCTTTTAATGTGGGGGAGATACATGCAGGGGAAAGCATACTTGAAAACACTGGAAACAGATTCTCAAAATAACCTCAGTGAAGTACTGCTTAATTAGTAACTTTATTTACTGTCAGAGACCAGAAGTTAGTTACAATTGGCTCTGTACATAATGCAGAAAAAGAGCGTAGAGGTCCAAAAAAGTAGTAAGCTTGTTAGTACAGCACACATGGCCTAATTGTGTTCACACAAGTTACTGCGTTTTGTTTTATATATCAAGCAACCCCCCCAAATGTCTAAAATACATCCAGAGGAAAAACGGGAAAATAAAAAAAAAGGACATGAGAAAGGAAAAAGACCTTTGTATTTCCTTTGGTGAAGAAAACTTCATTCTCAGAAGTGAGTAATTATCTTCCTGCTTTTAGAGCTCCCAGATATGGAGACCTTACTCTTGCAAGGACTCTGATACAGACATGCACTCCGCGGTGATCTCTGTGCTACCAGTTCACAACCATTTGCTATGCAATTCCGGTAAACACGTAGAGAGAGACAACTTTTGCGGCCAAAGAACTGGTAGATCAATGGTATTCAGACACCAAGTCCTATTATGCATTCAGGTTTGATTTAATTAGCTTAATAGCAGAATTTTAATTTCAACATTAATATTGATCAGTGTGCAGTCTACTGTGTCTTGTGATTTAATCATGATTATGAAGCTGTATCATGTCTTCATCCTTCATATTTAGATGAGGGCAGAATCAAGGATTTGCAGAAGAGACTGGAACTTTAAATCCACTTGTATCTCCTCTTGGGTGATTATCACTCCTTCTCCTTAAAAATGAAGTTTCCTTTTTGCATACGCTCTACTTCTAATTTGCACATGCATCATACTTCTGTGTCTGAATTACAAGTTTCCTAAAACTCTCTTGATTTTGGAAGCCTTACATATTTTTAATGCTGTAGAAAACTATTAGGAAGGATACATAAATGCAGTGATGGAGAGATCTTCAGAGTGATATCTTTCAAAATAATTAGATAAGATTAGATTAGAGAAGAATTCTTATTACTTTACAAAACTGAAGAATTGCAGTCTGATTCCTTAGTCACCCTCTTTTTGGCAGAATAATTTTATATAGCTCAGTCAAATATTTTAGTCCATTTCCTAATTTTTTTCTACTAAATTTATCTTTACCTTTTTTTTTAGGGCATTGAGAGAATTAGAAACCTCAAAAAAAGATGTAGGGATAGAAATAACTTTAAAAAACAATGCATATATGACTGAGATAAAATGACCACATAAAAGAAAAATAGTTTGTTTTCTAGCAAGGATGGAGGATTCAGTTAATATTCTTGAAAGTAATTTCTCCATTCATTTTCATTCAGGCCAGCAGAGAAAAAGATATTGCTCGCTTTAAATTCAGTGACTCAGACCTTATTGAATAATCCTGCTGTAGAAAAATCCATACACGTAAGAATTGTTTCTGTGGGTACAGAACTGTTGTAAATAAGGATGTACATAAGTATCATCAACTTCATACTGCTTCACAGAAGGGCTTATAAGCATCGTTAAAAATCCATAATAGCTTTTTGCTTGTTTTGTTTCTGATGACCTCCATTTAAAAAGAAGTTTTATTCTCAGAGATGAAGCTAACACAAGCTTAACAACAAGAAAGCTAACACAAGCCCAGCAAGGATTAGATGAGGTCAGGAAGCAGAAAAGGTACTTTCATAAGCTCAGACCTCACCGTGTGTCATGTGAGTCATCAAGTGAGACATCATATACAACAGGCTGTACAAGTAACTGCAACTTTCCATGTAGGTTCAACTTGCCTGCTCAATACAACTCAAATTCACTGGAGAATCTCCAGACTCCTACATCACTTGCCACACACCAGAGATTTCAGCATGTACCATCCGTTTCTTGGTATGAAAGTAGCATGTGGTTCCATCTTCACCCTATTTCCAGCATTCTGAAAAGGGAAAAGAATATAAACAAAAAGAGATATTTATACATCTTAAGGCAACTGTCTCACCACATAGGTCAAGAGAAAATCCAAGGATAAGTAATATACAGTCTGGTTTCAAAGCTAGAGTATCGTCTCCCACCTTGTTTTATTTAAATGTGTCAACATGACTTAAGGTAGCAGAAGGCAAAAAGAAGTGTGGTGCACTTACTGTCGCTAATAAATTCAGTCTGATCTAAGTGGGACAATGAAATCACAGAAACTCGCTGAGAATTCCTATTACTCCTAATTTTCTCTTCTACTTACTTATGCCTCTTTTGTTTCTACCAGGTGGCTCTTCACCAAAATAATCCCATTTCAGAGAATCACTTCATACAGTTTGCATATGTCACTAAATATTACACAGTATATGTTGCTATATATTGCAGTCATACAGAGAAGAAAAAGTAAGTCACCATTAATATTGGACGTAAAGGAGTAACTGATATTGTCAGCAGTCATCTCTCAAAGCACGGATAAGGTCTCAGATAGCTGAAAGTGGAATTTGTGATACAGCCACTAATTTTTTACATGTTTTGGTAGATTTCTGTTTCAAAAATCTCAGTATCTTTTTGTAACTGTAACTGTATGATAGTAAGACTGCAATTTCTGTGAAGATGATTACACTGTCCAGCTTTAAGTTAATACGGACTACATCATCTCTCATGGATATAGGATTTGCGGATAAGCGGAATGCAATTTGAAACCTGGTTTTCTGTTCCATAATTTGTAAAAGCGACCCACTGCAATATTTCTACAGGCTTCTACAAATGAGTATGCTTCATTGCTTGTTTATTTTCCCTAAAAGCGTTATCTTACACCCTCCCTCAAAAAGGCAATTGTCTTTCCCTTATTCACAAAGCAAAATCTGCAATTAAGCACTCATCAAAATGGCAAAAAGATCAAGAGAGTTGCAGAAGCTGCCCGTTACCCTCCCTAATTATATATGTATTTATTCTATGTTCCTTAATTATATCCATTCCTTAAGCTTTCTTGACAACAAGGTGTCTTAAACTATCATAAGCAGAACGGTAATAACAGAGGAACCATCAATGTCAATCACTTGACAGTGGGGGTATCTATTCAATAACTATGGGTTTAAAAAAAAATGGAAGTGGAGAAATTATAGAACGCCATAATTTCACCTGGAATTAAATAAAATTTTATGGTAAAAATATTCCAATAATCAAGGTATGGCTAAGCAACTGGAGACAGCTGAGAGATCTTGAATAACTGTTGTACCTTATACATACTGATGAAGTATGATACAGGCAGTATCTCCCATTTCTAATTTAAAGGACTACACCTTAGGCTATCATACCAGCATGCAGTAATTTACTTTGATCTCTTTATTGAACATCGTATGTTGGTTACCAGAATGTCTTGGTAACCTTTCTCCTTACGTGGCAAGTAAGGAGAAACCAAGACCGGTGTTGAATGAGAGTAATAAAAATTTATTCTGTAGATGTCACCTGGCCAAATGAATGAAATAAGCAGAACATTTCAGGGATGTCTCACTCCTCCTCATAAGGCAAATAGTTGTAGAATTTCTTTATGTGTTTATTTCTAAATTTCTAATATCTGTTACATGGCAAAAATGCTGTAACTTAAAATATAAGCCAATTAAAAAGAGTAGTTTTATTTACTGTTTATTTCGATACAGGAAGAATTGTTTTTACCTCTAGACTTTGTATCTTCTGTCATTAAATAGCTGATCAAAACTTTCTGTTGAGCTTTGCAGAATAATACTATATTAAAACCTCTTTGCAATGATATATTAAAAACTTGCTCAAACTTGCTACTCAGGACACCTATCTGCCCTATTTAAAAAAAATACCCTTCACTATACTGCATTTCACTATTTTCTTTCTCAAAAGTGAGGGCCTAAAGGTTACCACATAGACAGAGAGGAACTTCCTTTGATGTGAATGAGACTTTCTGCAAATATTTGAAGGCAGAATTTTTCTCTGATAGTAAATATTTCTGTAGTACAAAAATAAAAAGGGATAACACATTCAGAGAGCAAAAAGGTTAGCTGAAGAAAAAGAACAAAAGCTATAATAGTATTCCATATTTTGCTGTGGCACAGGAGTTTATAATTTTTGTATTTGACCTCCGTGACAAGATCCAAGACTCAAAAAATCTGTAAGTTGGGCAGAGACAAAAAAAGTATCTACAGCTTGCACTTTCTGCTTTTAAAAGAAGTATGAAATCACATCCAGCTAAAATGATCAGCAAGAGGTGCTCTTCTTGCATTGTCCTGTTGCAGGATATGGTACCCACTGATGGCAGAAAAAACATTCAAATGTGGATATACACACTATAATAATAACAATCTGATTTCAAGAGGTATTGCCATCAATCTCTAAACTTTTTAAACAAACAATTCACATAGTGAATCTTTCTATATCTGTCAGTAGTGTCTGAAACAAAGTTACAAAAAATATTGAAACAATTTTAAATGTTATTAAACTTTTTTCTAAAACTTCCTGACAACAGAATATGCCACATGAAAAGCTCTTCCTGAGATACGGTCTTCCTCTAAATTACAAAAAAGTTACTGAGGCATGATTTATTGGTTACAGTATAGTATCTCACCACTACCACTCTTTCTCATGAAGGACTGAATCACTTTATGATTTCTACAGGCAATGATAAGAAAGACTTAATATCCCCCTTGGGGAAAAAGAGGAAGAGAAACCTATAGAAGCACAAAATAAAAATTACCTCTCACAGTTCTTTATACACTCTTTATTGGTTGTGAAATCTACTTTGTGACTATGGATCCAAAATATATTACTAACTGAATATTACTTTAGGTGGAGCTGTAACTACTCTCTCTCAACCAGGAGAACCTCCCAGTCATTTCAGAAGATAAAGATATTGCTACATCTATCACTAAACAAACAATTATTCAACAGTGATTTTTCCCTAACTAGGGTAACCCAGCATATACCCATTCCCAAGCATTCTAGTGCTTGGGACTAGTGACGTTATACATGAGAAAGAAAAGGATGGAGGTCTTCACTCCTTAGAACTTGGATCAAGACCCTTATACAAAGGTAATTATGACAAATAAAGATTTTGCTTATTTCACTGCAAGTAAGACTGTGAACCCATTAAAAAAAATTTAGCTTTTCAAAGATTTGAAAAAAAGAAACATGTTTAAATTGAGATTATATACAGATTTTAATCATGAGTTCTATACATAGCTTAAGATAATAATAAAGATATTTAAATATATACATGTAAACATTCATATGTTTTTAACTAAAAAAGACTATTTTTACATTATAGTTGTGCTCAAGATAGGAATATTTTACAAGTCCTACAGTTTCCTATCCTATAACTGCAGTAGTTCACCCATAGAAATAAAGACAACCCCATGCAACACTACAGGCTTGGG
>NW_009607932.1:0-483 GCF_000690535.1 Cariama cristata
CGTTACAGTGTTTATTGTGAGGAGATTACGTACACACCGACCCCTCAACATATCAGGGCTAGGCTTGGTGTACAATTCCCCCATGGTGTAAGTCCCAGGTGCCAGAGGATCAGCAGGCATGAGGCATAACAGGCCTCCCTGTAGAGGCAATGTTGTTCTCGCTGTTGTATCTGCTGGCCCTGAGCCCCTGCTTGGTATGTTATCCATGCTGTGACCCACAATCATTCCGGCATGTGTGGCCAGTATGTGCCACAAGTATCGCTACACCCTGCTCCTAGAGCCTATCTGTTCACCGCATACTGTACTGCGGTATGGGGGGGATGTACGGGGGGGTTTACCGTGTTGTACAGGGGGTGTACGTGACTGTGCACTGTGGTTCAACCAGTCGTCCTTGTCTTAATGTAATCAACCGCATGGCTTCATAAACAGTCCTTGAGATGTTCGAGTCTTGTAGTCACACACTCCCCCGCTCCCTCCCACCAG
>NW_009607932.1:604-862 GCF_000690535.1 Cariama cristata
GGTGGAGTCACTTTGCATGTGCACATAGCGATTCTGGTCAGGGTAGGACAGTGCAAGTGCAGGATGCTAATCTGTTGATTAGCACGCTCTATTTGAGCAGGGGTTGTATGGGCCATCATTAGGGATAGCCGGTAGCTCTCGGCAAGCGGGCTCTAGAGTCCTTTCTCTCGTGTGTCACAGGTGCCGTGTGGCAACTCGGATTCCCGGGGCATACCCTTGGATGAGTTTTGCTGGTGTGTCTAAATCAAAGAGAAGGGG
>NW_009607933.1:0-3187 GCF_000690535.1 Cariama cristata
GAGGGGGCTGCGCGATGTGTGTGTGTGTGTGTGGGGATCAAACCTTGACAGAAGGCGGGAAGGACCGGAGGGGTTGCTAACGGCTCTGGTAAGTGTGGTGATGGCGCATTGCTCAGCACCGTGCGGCTGGTGCTCAGGTTGGGTCCTGTGTTATGGGTATGTCCCGACAGGTAACATCTATCGGGGCTGCCTCAGCATGGGAGGAGACCACGTCTGGCCAGTCGAGGTATCGTGAGAAATGTGGACAGCCAGGGTAGAGCCGTAGAGAGCTTGGGAATTGCAGTGTCTTGTGAGAAGTGTTTCCGTACGGGACTGAAAAATGACTAAAGGGGGACAGTTGTCCAGTGTGTCTTAGGCTGTTGGAAAAAAAAGTAATTAAAGAATGCTCATCACTGGGGAGAGGTCAGTGAAAATCTGGTTAACTTGAAGCAGACAGATTTCATTGACGTGTGGGTAAGGCTTTCTAATTTAAAGCATAATTAAACCTCAGAAATAAACTACCGAAGGTGGTGTAGTGTCTCCATCATTGGAGCAATTCAAATTAAATGAAAATCTGTCAGGAGTGGTGTAGGTGTGGCAGATTTTGTGTGAGTGCAGGGTTTGATAGTCTCATTAAGGTCCTTTTCAATTCTCTCGGTTTGCCTGGTTGCACAGAACCGTTGCTTGGACTGTCCAACTTCCCTGATCTCTTGATCTATGTCTGAAAATCCTTCTGTGGTGATGGTTTCAACTCATAGCTGTAGGAAACCTAAAAGCAGGCAGAGGCGTGGGAAAGGCTTGGAATTGGAAGGTGACTTTGGCTTTTCAGGGGTCCCCCTGCTCCATTACAGGCTGAGGCAGAGCGTGCCAGCGGCTTCCAGGATGACCTGGCAGGGCTGACTTCAGCATCTCCTCCTGGCTTGATTCCTCCCACAGTTGGGGCTTTGAATTACCAGTGACAGCATGGCCCTGGGGCTCCTCGCGTACCAGAGCCCTGGCGTGGAGGCTGCTGTGACCCCTCAGCCGCACGGTACTCGGGAGCCGTGGGCTGGGTGCGCATAGCTGTTGTCTTTCCAGGACGCTCTGGGTTTTGGCCTTCTGCGCACTAGCACGATTTGGAGCAGGGGGCTTTGTTTTGTGTTTTGGGGGTTTTTTTTAGCATAGATAATATGTCCTGCATTTAACAGCTGTGGGAAGGTTTGCGTGTGGGAGACTTGGCTTAGGTGGCCCAAAGGGACTTTGGCTGAAAAGAGAAAAGCGTATTTTAGGCAAAGCTTTCAAATCTATTCCTCTGTGGGTTGTTTTGTTTTTTGTCATCACTTAATGTATTTATAGATGTGTTTTTAAAGAACAGATAGATAGCTGAAATTGGCAACTGAAACCATTATAAGTTACACACAACTGAGGAATCCCCATCTGAAACTTTCTTGACCAATGGGATAACTTCTTCCACTGAAACATCATTATGAAAGAAACAAGGGTGTAGTTTCTCTGGTTTTTTTCCCCTGGTGGTTTCCCCTGATGGTTTTCAAAGCCCCATACTATGTGTTATTCTGTGCACGTAGCACTGTATCGAAATGGCCGATGATAACGAAGAGCTGCAGGCAGATGAAGAGCTCCCGGCTCCAGCCGAGGACAGCTTTGAGCAGCTGGAGAACGATAGCCCTGCTGAGCGCAGCGGGCACGTGGCAGTCACTGATGGACGCTGCATGTATGTCTGGGGAGGCTATAAGGTACGCTGTTCTCCTTGTTAAGTAAGCCTTCTGCCACCCATGGTGCTGGTAATTACGTCCCATTAGTTTGGGAGTGACTCTGTAAAATTATCCCTCCCCTGGAAAAGAAAAGCTGCGATTAACCAAGTAGAATATGCCATTTAAGAGTTTTGAAATATTGAAATAAATTGCGAGTGTTGAATGCGGTCTTGGCAAACAGATAACTTCTGTGGGATGCAGGGTGTTGTTTGCCTTTGTCAACTCACATGTCTCTCTGTTGGAAGAGAAGGAAATTCTGTTTTGAAATGCACTCCAGGCAAAATACTGCTTTTATTTACAGCATTATCAGCACAACTATAGATTGCATGTCAATGGCACCAGTTGGTTATTTGTCACACTGGGGTGTGCGTGTACTGCAAGCAGAACCAAGTCATTTTATGATTTTGACGGGAATGAAGACGAATTGTCAATGAACTCGGCAAATAAATTGGTAGCTCAAGACAAGGCTTTGGTGTGGTGTTCTAGTGGTGTCATGCAGGGGGTGGGGGAATTAAAAAGGAAATTTTTGGTCATTTGTGCACCCTAGTTAGCCTGCTTGGGCTATGCAAAGGAGGTTTAACTTCCATTTACCTCAGTCACTGGCTCTGCTGGGAGCTTGTCTGGTCCCCAGCAGAAGCTAAAATAGGCTAATACCTGCTCTCCGAGGCCTGCTGTGCAGGTGAGAGGTGCAGGAGTGCGGCAGGCACTGTTCCTGCTGTTTCCTGTTCTGTGATTAGATCTCTGAGGGAGTGTAAACATTCCCAGGAGTCTGTAATTCAGTATGGCAAGCATCCTTCTAATGTTGCTTTTTCTTTTTTGACTTGTTCTGCAGAATGCCCAAGTTAGGGGATTTTATGACTTCTATCTGCCTAGAGATGAAATATGGATCTACAACATGGAAACTGGAAGATGGTACAGTAAATAATTAACTTAATTGTTGTTGGGGGGGGAAGATAAATTCTTAAATTGGTATAGAAAGCATGCTGAAGGTCTGTGAAAAGAAAGGGAATTCCCTCATCTCTTTGCTCCCACTTATCAAACTGTTGCACGAATGTGTAAAATATTTCCAAATTGTTTTTTTCTGTGAAAACAACAAATGTGTTTTAACAGGGTGAGGTAGGAGAGCCAGCTCGGACAGGCAGCTCATACAGGAGTGTGTGATCAACAGTGTGAGGTGTTTTGGGATGCCTGGTATAGGACATAGCACGTGAAAATCGTGTTTGTACTACTTATGATTACAGTGATACATTGGTGAGGGAACCCTATTGAGTTTTTTATTTGTTGTCCCCTCCTCATCATCGTTGTTGCCCTCCGCTGGACTCTCTCCAGTAGTTCCTTGTCTTTCCTGAGCTGGGGAGCCCAGAACTGGACCCAGCTCTCCAGATGTGGCCTCACCAGGGCAGAGCAGAGGGGGAGGAGAACCTCCCTCGACCTGCTGGCCACACTCTTCCTCATGC